>NC_056726.1:1778585042-1778595042 GCF_019279795.1 Protopterus annectens | reverse complement strand
AAATCTAAAAAAGTTGATGTTGTTGTGAGAAAATGTATAAAATCCAATAGTTGTTCTCTATTGCCTTTCCAAAAAATAAGGATATCATCCAGGTATCTCAGATATAAAGCAATGTTTGGCCAGTAACTAGATTTGAAAACGTGTTGTGTTTCCCAAAGGGCTAGCACTAAATTAGCGTAAATAGGGGCACATCTGGCTCCCATGGCCACCCCTGTACTTTGTCTAAAATATTCACCATTAATGTAAATATAGTTATTTTCAAGTACTATTTCCATCAGTTCCACTAAAAGTTTGCATTTTCCTCTCTGCATTCCACTAAATTTCAAAAGACTAGCCTCAAACATTTCTAAACCTAGTTTGTGTGGTATCACTGTAAACAAATTAACTATATCAATGGTGACCATAATCATATCGGGGTTAATGTCAACAAAATGTTCTCTTACTTTGTCTAAGCAATGCCAGGAGTCCTTCAATATATGTGGTAGATGATTTAACGTCCCTTTACAATGGATGTCTATAAATGATTCTATAGCCTCGGTTTTGGACCCTTTTGCAGATACTATTGGCCTAAATGGTGGATTATTGGTATCCTTATGTATCTTAGGGATACCAAAGATGGATGGAGTAATTGGATACTCGACTGTTAAATAGTTGTGTTCTTCTTTATTAATTACTCCGTCCATCAAGAATTCATATAGTAGCCAATCCACTTTAGTGTATGTCCTATACATCTCATGTTTAGACACCTTTTCATAAGTTTTGTTATCACTCAACATCACAGTCATTTTGTTCAGATAATCAGTTTTGGACATAATAACAACTCCACCTCCCTTATCGGGTTTCATAACCCTGTATTTGTCTGTCATAGTCAGTTCCTTAAGACAAAATTTTTCAGCTGAAGTTAAATTCTCAGATATACTTTTTTCTTTCTTTAAAACTCTTCTTATCTGAGTCTCACATAACCTTTCAAATAAATGGATCATGGGATTCTGTGGAGGTATGAATGTACTACTCCTTTTTAATGTAAAACTCCTACTATCCATCTGGATGCCTTTATTGTTGGCAAAAAACATATTCAGATTCAGCAATCTAGTGTATAGTTTTAAATTAATTAAGAGTCTTCCTATATCGATTTTAAAAGATGGAACATAAGTAAACCCTTTTTTAAAAAGAGTAACATGACTGGGACTAAAGGTGGTGTCAGTGAAATTGTATAAATTGAAACCTCCATCTACAGTAATAGAACAATGGCCTTCATTAAGGTCCATATTTGTCTCATGTTCAAACAACAAAGGTATAGACAAGATAACTTTGTTCATGATGGTGGGGAAGGGTTTTTTTTAGAGAAACCAATACCGAGAAGGTCGGAACGGATATGCGACCGATATCGCGGTCAGCAATATCAGCAGAATCAATATCACAACAAAACAACATACAGGAAAAATTCATGGCACCGATAAACACAAGTTATCACAATACAATACAAACTACACTTGACAATGTGTTAGATTGTTATATAGAGTCTAACTTGGACAGCATTATAGACAGTAATTTTGTGTGTTTTAACTATGTTGATTGTTCAGAAGTAACACAAAATGACACAGATTTTGAAAATGAGACAAATATGGAGTAGTACATTCATACCTCCACAGAATCCCATGATCCATTTATTTGAAAGGCTATGTGAGACTCAGATAAGAAGAGTTTTAAAGAAAGAAAAAAGTATATCTGAGAATTTAACTTCAGCTGATAAATTTGGTCTTAAGGAACTGACTATGACAGACAAATACAGGGTTATGAAACCCGATAAGGGAGGTGGAGTTGTTATTATGTCCAAAACTGATTATCTGAACAAAATGACTGTGATGTTGAGCGATAACAAAACTTATGAAAAAGTGTCTAAACATGAGATGTATAGGGCATACACTAAAGTGGATTGGCTACTATATGAATTCTTGATGAAAGGAGTAATTAATAAAGAAGAACACCATTTAGGCCAATAGTATCTGCAAAAGGGTCCAAAACCGAGGCTATAGCCTCATTTATAGACATCCATTGTAAAGGGACGTTAAATCATCTACCACATATATTGAAGGACTCCTGGCATTACTTAGACAAAGTAAGAGAACATTTTGTTGACATTAACCCCGATATGATTATGGTCACCATTGATATAGTTAATTTGTTTACAGTGATACCACACAAACTAGGTTTAGAAATGTTTGAGGCTAGTCTTTTGAAATTTAGTGGAATGCAGAGTGGAAAATGCAAACTTTTAGTGGAACTGATGGAAATAGTACTTGAAAATAACTATATTTACATCAATGGTGAATATTTTAGACAAAGTACAGGGGTGGCCATGGGAGCCAGATGTGCCCCTATTTACGCTAATTTAGTGCTAGCCCTTTGGGAAACACAACACATTTTCAAATCTAGTTACTGGCCAAACATTGCTTTATATCTGAGATACCTGGATGATATCCTTATTTTTTGGAAAGGCAATAGAGAACAACTATTGAATTTTATACATTTTCTCACAACAACATTAACTTTTTTAGATTTTACTAATAAAATTTACGAGAACAATTGTGAATACCTGGACATATTATTTTACAACAACAATGGTGTGATAGAATCAAATATATTTAGAAAGAAAACATATTCTAATTCATTTTTGCATTTTGACAGTTGACATCCGTACTATCAGAAAAATAATTTAATTAAAGGACAGATGGTTAGGCTTTCACAAATTATAAGTGATGACATAACCTTTTGTTTGGAGATTGAAAAACTTTCTAATATGTTTACAGACAGGGGGCATCCACATGAACTTATTAGCAATGTTAGAAACGAGATATATGTAAAAAGAAACCATCTATACAAACCTATAATTAAGTTTGGATTTGACAATGTTACAGTCAAGAGTAACGACATGATTAGAAAGGACACTATTATAATACCCTATAATGAGACATCATTTAAGATAGTTATTATTTTGCGAGAGACCTGGACTAGTGTCTTTATGAACAAGACAGAATTTATGGACATCATAGGTAGTTGCCCTAAGGTTACTTATAGCAGAGGTATGAATCTGAAAGAGCTTTTTGAGACATGTATCAATAAGGACAAAATGTCCAGGATGAGCAAATGTGGTGCATGTAGGACCTGTAAATTTATTAATGACGGACCATACGCTGCTATACATAATTATGGGAACACAATTAGATGTCCTGGATACTGTAACTGCAATACCAAAATGGTTGTATACCTGGCAACTTGTTCATCTTGCTCAGCATACTATGTAGGAAAAACTATTAGGAAGTTAAGGGAACGTATAGTTGAACACATTAGGGATATAAAAAAGGAAAAAAGCATGAGTTCCCTATTTACACACAGCCTAAAATGTCAAAACTTCAAGAGATTTTTATTCTTTGTGATAGATAGAATTACACTCAACACCAACAAAGGAGGTGACGACAAGACTTTATTAGAGGCAAAAGAATGCCTATGACAACTGAGATTAAATGCCAGCACCCTACCAGGTATTAATGAACATATATCCATAGCCAGTATACTAAAACATAAGTCACATTTTATTTGACTGGGACTACAACAGTTCTAGATTATACGGCTCACCAATTTATAAACAAGTATTTGGTTTATACATTTAATCTTATTTTATTTATTTCATTTATTGTATTTTTAAATATTATCTACATACTCTACATTTTAACATTTATTGTATTAAGTTATTAATTTATAATCAATAGTCATATTGCAAAATGTATTTTTGATTAGCAATATTTAATATATTTGTCAATTTATTTTATTTATTTTGTATTTAACTAACTCAAACTAAGTTTTTGCATAACAAACTATTTTTAAGCATTTTAACAAAAAGGTTGTACACATGAAGTATCTACAAGTCTTAGTATTTAGAATGTATGATTTTTAATAATTTTTTAATCATTTATTTACGTATATATATATTTCCTAACAATTTTTACATAGTAATATACATAGTGGGTTTTTTTCAGTACAATATATTTATTTTTTTGCTATTGTAGGAATGACATTCTAGCAACTCCTATGTGTGTGTTTATTAAGAGATCTCATTGTAACGAGTTGCTAATTAGGCATTGTGATGTAATTTTTAACAACACATTACTAATTTACCAATCAGTTTGTTGGTATACACATATATGGAAGTTAGTGATTGAATTCTTTAGTACTCTGATGATGCCCAGAATATGTAAGGGTGAAAGCGCTTAGTACTTTTCATTGTGTGTATATATATATATATATATATATATATATATATATATATATATTTTTTTTTTCTTGGTTGGTTATCATTAAACTAGTTTTCAGCAGTTAATACTGTGCTGCCTGTTTCAGTTTTCCTGGTTTTCCAATTTGGATTGTACATTGTCTAATCTTAGTCCAACCCTCTCATTTTTAGTATAACACAAATTACAACAACCACGTTTATTAGTGTGTTTAACAGAAGGATTGTTGACAATTGGGCCCCTTTCCAAGTATTTCTTAATGTTGGGTCCCATTTTATTGACAAAAGAGGGGTGAGGTCCTACTATATTCGCTACTTCATTGTCAGCCAAAATAATATTCGAATTAGTAATCAATATTTCTTTGATTTTAAATATGTACGGACCATATTCCAGGATGCAAGCTCTACTAAAATTGGTTGCTGTGTCAACTTGCCTGTCAGTATAAGAAGTATCTAAATTATTTTGATTATAACCCAATAATGGGGTGTATTTTTTTCCCCATTCCCCTATAACCTCCTTGCTTACTTTGAACATCATCTTTAAATCATAGCCTCTATCTCTAAATAGAGATGTGATGTAAGCTGCTTCAATCAGCATGTCCGAATGTGATGAAGTCATCCTGACAGCTCTGATGAGCTGTCCCTTGTATATATTTCTTAATATTTTTTTAGGATGATTACTGGAATATTCCAAGTAACTGTTGGAAAATTTAGTTTTCCTATGTATTCTGGATAGAAATTGCTTTCCATCTTTAAACACATAGGTGTCCAAGTATGCTAACCCCTCCTGACTATTGGAAGAAGTAAATTTTAAATAGTTGATACTGGAATTGATGTAATCCAAGAATTTTTCAAAAATATCTTTGCTACCATCCCACAAGATGTAAATATCATCCAAAAAACGTGAATAATACTTGATGTGTTTAAAAAATTCACTTTGGAACACTGTAGACTCCTCCCAGTCCAGCATAACCAGGTTCACAAAAATGGGGGCACAAGCAGCACCCATTGCTACGCCCCTGGTTTGCCGGAAATATTCGCCTTCATAAAAGATGTAATTATGTTCCAAAACTATACTCATCATTTCGATAATGAGACATGCTTTATCCCAGTCAAGGTCGGCATATTTTCTGATGCTATTAGCAAAAGCATTCAATCCCTCTTCTTTAGGTATACATGAGAATAAGTCGATTACATCAATGGTAACAAATAACAACTCATCCATATACAAATGAGTGTGGTAATTTTTCAAAAATTCCCATGAATCCTTAACTAAATGGAGAATTTTACTGTAAATATGTTTCAGCATAGTGTCCACTGCTACCCCAAGATGGAAAGTCTTGGATCTGCTTCCAGAAATAATGGGTCTGAAAGGTGGATTATCAATATTTTTGTGGATTTTGGGAATTCCAACTAATGATGCTGCCACCGGATAATCAACCTTCAGATAGTTATACGTATCTGTGGTAATACGTTTGTCAATCAAAAATTCCTCAATGTGCATATCAATTCCCCTGTATGCCAAATTTATTTCATTTAGAGAAATAACCTGGTAATTTCCAGAAGCGTGTAATATGTCATACATTTTGGAGGCATATAACATGTTATCATATATCACTATGCCTACTCCTTTATTGGGTTTCATTGCACGAATAGTTTTATCATTCCTCATATCTTTTAATATCTTTGTTTCTTCATCAGACAAATTAGATTTAACTCTTTTACCACCTGTAGTATTTTGTAATTGGTATATTTGTTTGGTGACTGATTTATCATATACTGCTATGGTTGGATTCATTAAAGGCATAAAACAACTTTTCTTTTTTAAAGAATTAATGCCTGTGCTCTGATTCCATCCTTTGTCATCCGAATTATGAAACATAATAGCTAGATTCAATTTCCTTATGTATAATTTAATCTCACTTAAACAATCTACTAATTTGAAATTTGTTGTAGGAATGTTTTTCATACCTTTAGAAAATAAATTAAAATGGGAAGTATTGAGTACAAGGTCACTGTAATTATATATGTTGAAGTTTTTATAACTGTTGAGTACACCTGTTATGGTAATATTTTGGTCATTACCAGAATTTTCCTTATTAGTTTTATACTGATACATCTCTGTCTCTAATTTCTTGGAAGATTCGCAAACCAGCCATTCCTCTGATTTCCTACATTTTGGTGTGGATGTTGTTTTTTCCATTTTCCTCCCCATTTCCAATCCCTTTGCTGACCCTTTTGCCCGCTGTTACAAAAATGTGAGTTCTTCTCTACTTGGCCATAATTGTCAGTTGCTTCGTCAACAAATGAAATCAAAGATATGACCGCAAAATCAAAAAGGGTGGAGTTGTAGCCATTTTGCATAAATCTGAACTCCAAATTTCTCCCTTCAATGTGCTCCTACCCTCAGATACCAGTGCTGAAACCCTTACTGCCAAGCTAAAAATCAACAACTCAAAATCTATCTATCTCATTTGCACATATCTCCTCCCCTGGAAATATTATTCATACACTTGAAAACATACTTAGTTACCTCTCTACCCACCTGCCTCAGGAAACCATTGTGTTAGGAAACTTTAATATAGACTGGGCAACTTGTAGTTCCCCTAATCCTACCAACCATATAAATCTTCACAGTTTCTCACAGATAATAGCCACTCCTACTAGAATCCATAAGCCAAGCAATAAGGAAACCACCCTAGACTGGATCCTTCTCAGCAGCCATCTTGATACTTATAAACCAGGAACCCTTCCCGGTGATATCAGTGACCATATGCTAACCTATATCATTAAACAAAAAATTCACAGCCCTAATACTAATAATTTTAAATCCTCCCTCTCCAAAAAATTCTTTAATCCAGAGAGCTTCCAAAACGAATTGAAAGCGTGTGACTGGTCACCTATGTTTCATCTTCAACTTGATGAAGCAGTGACCTACTTTAATACTAAATTCCTTCAAATCCTAGATTACCACGCCCCCTATCGCTCTTCCTGAATAAGAACCAAAATTGCCCCCTGGCTTACAAAACATACTAGGCAAAAGTTCCTCCTCAGAAATAAAATTTGGGCCAAATGGAGAGCCTCCAAAAGTCCATCAGATCAACTTTACTTTAAACAGTTAAGAAATGCCACCAAGAAAGACATTCTCAGAGACAAAAAAGACTATGACCTGCACCTCCAACAAACCCACCAACAAAAACCACAAAGATTCTGGTCAGGCATTAACAAAGTTTTTCAACCAGGGCACTCTAAATCTCCTGCCCCTTCAGGATTCAACCATAACTCTAACCAGATTCCTGATGCCTTTAATAACTATTTTACTGAAGCCATTCTAACCTTAGCTAATACTTTACCACCTATTGCCACTCCACCATTAAATACCAATAATACTTCAACTCCAACCTTCCATATACAACCTGTACCCACATCCCTCATTTGCAGCCTCCTTCAAAAACTTAAACCATGCACCCCTTCTGCTGACTGTCTTCCAGCAGAATACCTGCAAATTGCAGCTAAAGCCATTGCCTATCCCATCTCCATCCTTATAAATAGAACAATTTTAGAAAGCCAAATCAAGTATCCCACATCATCCCTCTACACAAAGGTAGGTCATCTACTGAGCTCTCCAACTTTCGGCCTATCTCCTTACTCTCTCCAATAGCTAAAATGCATACACAAACATCTACTTGACCACTTTCTCCATAACAATTTACTTGCCAACTGCCAGCACAGTTTTAGGCCATGCCATAGCACAACAACTGCCCTGCTATCCTTTTCTGACTCCATAAACAAAAATCGTAACAGTAATATTTTCTCCTCTGCACTATTTATTGACCTTTCAAAAGCCTTTGATATGGTGAACCATAACATGCTTACTGACATACTAAAAGCCCAATCACTGGACACACAAGCACTACAATGGTTTAAATCCTATCTTGAAAACAGACAGCAAGCAGTACTTTGGGATAATAATCTTTCTACTTCCCTCCCTGTGAACATTGGAGTACCACAAGGCTCTATTTTAGGACCTCTTCTCTTTTCATTGTTTATTAATGATCTACATACCAGAATTCCTCAAGCCACCTGCATACAATATGCAGATGACTCAACTTTAATTTGTTCAGCCAAGTCCATAACCTCTCTCCAGTCCCTCACCCAAACAGTATTTAACAGTGTTGAAAATTGGTTCATGCATCACTGCCTCCTTCTGAACCCCCAAAAAACAAAATTATTACTCTTTGGTCCTACTCATAAGTCACCTCAACTACACTTCACAGTAACCTCTAACAATGGGACTAGCATATCCCCTGACACTACAACCCATCTACTAGGGGTAACAATTGATAACAACCTTAGCTATGATGACCATATTAATTCTACAATAAAGTCTGTCAACAAAAAACTAGGTACTCTTTACAGAATCAAACCCTTCCTTACCCCTTATGCCAGAATCACTATTGCCCAGACACACCTGATCTCTACCCTGCTCTATGCTTCTACAATATATACCAATCTATCTAGAATCTACCTTTCCAAACTTTCCACCAGTTACAATAACATAGCCAGATTTGCCACTGGCACCCCCTTTAGAACTCACCACTGCCACAACCTCAAACAACTGGGATGGTTAGAACTGCAGAACCTACTACTGTATCAACAACTTGTTATCACCCAAAAGATCCTTTATCACCCTAATAATACCCCAATCCTTACTAATCGGATTACCCCCTACAAAAATCTTGCTACACTTAGCTACCAAGATTCTAGTTTCCACTACTAAATCTAACAACAAAGCTGGAGACTCACTTTTCACCAACACAGTAGGAAAAAGCTGGAACCAGCTTCCTAGTGAACTTTCCTCTCTTGCTTCCACTCATCTTTATAAAAAGCATCTTAAAGAATATCTTAAAACTCACTGGCTTTGTCCCTGCTCTAACCCTGACATATCTCTTTCCCCTCCTTGCTTTCTCTACACTTCTCTACTCCACTGTTCTGTGTCACATACCTGTAATATTGATTACCTTCCTTCTACTTAAAAAATAAATAAATAAATAAATAAATAAATAAATAAAAATTGATAAAAATGGTTTACAATTCAAAATTTTGTTCTTTTGATTGCTATCTCTCAAATGATTGCTCTCTGTATTTGATCTTAGCTTTAACCTACTAAAGGACTCTGTACAAATTTATCTGAACCTCAGTGTAACAATGTGCTGTAATTCATTTGACTATTACTATGCTATTGTAATCTCTGTCACTGCTAATACTTGGAGCTTCTCCCCGTGCCTCTACTGAAAATGGACATATATCCAGCTAGACTAGCCCAGTCAACAAATGTAAAATAAATAAATAATAATAAAATAGTGCCAAGTTTTAGTTTAAATGGAGATACCAAGTATAAATATAATTAGTTAATTGACTAATTAACTAATCAAAAATGTTAAGTATACATAAACCAATGTTTTTTCAGTGCTATCTAAAAGGCATTGCTTCCAAGCTAATTCAGCGCAACTTTAAGATTAGAAATAATAAAAAATACACAATGAAAGATAAACTATAAAAATCTACATGTACAAAAACATGATCCAAATATAAAAATTTGAATAAAAAATCCGTATAACATCTACAACAAGATCTTCATTAAAATACAGTAATCATAACAATGTGTGTGGTAAAAAAATAAGATAAAAATGTTGTTGTTCTTGTTGTTGT
>NC_056726.1:1778510042-1778580042 GCF_019279795.1 Protopterus annectens | reverse complement strand
CACTGCCAACTTTGCTTGAGATGTTGCCTAATGAGGTTTTTAAAGGAGCCTTTGGATGACGTGTTTTGTATGCTAGTGGGACTAGAGTCCAATTTTTTAGCCACTGAACTACTATATAGTGTGTCTCCAAAGCTATTGTAGCTGTTGATGACTTCTAGTAGTAGTTTGCTTGATGATTTAAGAGGCCTTTTGGCTGAGTGATGTTGTACTAGGTTTTTGAGGGCAGGACACATTGGGGAGGTAATAGATAGACTGACAGAGGCAGAGCTGATTGTAGGTTAGGAGGTTGGACAGTTCAAGCCAGTGGAGCTGTCTCAAAGCAGTACAGTGATGAGTTCTATATGAGCAATTTGCAGCAGAGTGGGCAATTCTGTTATAGCAGGCTTCCATTTTGCTTAGTTCAGTTTTGTTGAGATTAGTCAGAATGGGAGATGCATAGAGTAGGGTGGATAGAAGTTGGGAGCGAGCAATGGCTGCTCTTGTGTTGTTGGTAAGAAATGGTTTGATACGGTAGAGTGATCCCAGTTTGGCATGTACTTTTTTAATAGTTAAGTTGAGATGACTATCAAATTTTAGGTGGGAGTCTATGGTTATTCCCAATAGCTTAGCTTGTGCCACTGGAGCGATTGGAGTAGCATTTGTGGAGTAGATAGTGAATTGACTGCTATCAGTGTTTTTGTTAGAACTGGTTATAATCATAAGCTGAGTTTTCTTTGGATTGAGGATACGTTGGGCTTTGGTAAGGTAGTTTTCAATGTCACAGAATGCTAGTTGAGTTGTTTGCAGGAGGGTGGTAATGCTTCGTGCAGCACATATTAAGGTATTATTCTCTGCATACTGAATGATAGATGCATGCTGTGTGGAGGTATGGAGGTCATACGTGAAGATTGCGAATAGTAGTTGTCCTAGGATAGAACCCTGTGGGACTCTTATAGTTATGGGCATCTGAGGAGAGAGAGAAGTTTCCCATTTCACAGCTTAGTACCTGTCAGTTAAGTAGCTTTGGAACCAGGCAAGACTGGAATTTGATATTGGTTTAGTTTGTTTAGCAGGATTTGGTGCGAGACTCTGTCAAATGCTTTGGACATATCCAAAAAAAGAGTTGACATCTGCAGGCCTTTGTTTTTGA
This sequence comes from Protopterus annectens, assembly GCF_019279795.1. NCBI lineage: Eukaryota > Metazoa > Chordata > Ceratodontiformes > Protopteridae > Protopterus > Protopterus annectens. The sequence continues at coordinate 1,778,578,913 of NC_056726.1, read as the reverse complement.
AACAGTTTACTGTGTCTGTGAAGCAGCAGAGGGCTGTAGTGGTACTATGGGCAGGTCTGAAACCATGCTGAGTAGGTGACAGGATGTTGCTGTCTAGGAGATATTTTAGCACCTGGGTATGGATGCATTTTACTAGGAATTTGCCCAGGGGGGAGATTAAAGCAATAGGTCTGTAGTTATTAAGTTCAGTGGAGGGCCCGTGTTTATGTATGGGTGTAACATAGGATATTTCCCAGAGTTTTGGCACATAGTTTTCAACAATTGATCTGTTTATGAGAGTGGAGATTGGGATAGCAATAGCATCTGCTGTGAGTTTCAAGAAATAGCTGGGGAGTAGGTCGGCTGCCATTGATGAGGTTTTTAGTTTGGAGAGCATGCTTTTGATTGAAGTGGTGGAAACTGTTTTGAGGGTAAAGCTTGTATTAGTGCTATTTGTGTTAGGGGGGATAGTGAGGTAGGAACTGTCATGTGATAATAAGGATAGAAATGAGTTCACAAAGTGGGAGTTGAATTGTGTTTTGATGGGAACTTCAGTGTCAGAGGTGGTTGGTTTGGGGGTAGCCTTTTGGGTTGATTTTAGTAGCTGCTTTACATTTTTTCAAAAATTGGGGGGAGCATAAAAGTGCCTTAATCCCTCTGTATCTAACAGCCGCTGTTCTGCCCAGCAACAAAATGAACAGCTTTGCAGGTCTTGAACCCAGGACCCTGTACACTATAGTCACAATAATTAACCACCAAGCCATCACAGCAGTATATGAGTGAGGTATCACCAAACAAACCCTCACCATAGTAAAATCAAACTGAAAATGTGAAAGGAACCAGTATACAGCCAAATGTTGTATAACCTGCTACATAACAGAAATATGTGAACTGGAGTACTGAAATACACCCAGATGTGAGGTGTAAATGTAATAGAGTGTTGAAGTCCCCTACTAAACACAAGGACTCCATACAGTGTACATACACATGAATCATGGATACCAGAAATATATATAAAATGTAATGAATAGTAAATCAATGCCAAAAAGCAAATATAATGCAAAGTAAAATTTAAGCAAAGCTAAGCATTGCACAGGCCAGCTTAGGAGATGTAAGCAATGTGTAGGCCAGCTAACTCAATGTGCTCAGTGGTATACCCCTTTAAACAATGCCAACCTTAGGTAAGCAGGTTTGCCCATAGCTTAGCCTTTTCAAAACTGTCCAATCACAGCAAAGTGCGGGAATTCGGCCCTACTGAAACTCAACAGGCAGGAATACATCTCATAACTGGTTGTAGCGTCCCCATGCTGGCATCATGGCAGAAAGGGGAGAGGGAGTGTGCTTCCGGGTGCAACACTGGGGCATCCAGGAGTCCAGAGTCATGTCAGGACTCCTTGTCAAAGAACATGAGCAGAGACTGCTGCAGGGCCAGTACCAGGGTTCCCAATGTAAGGCAGAAGCCTGGGACCATCTTGCTCATGACCTCACCAATGCCACTGGCATACCCTGAACTGGTGAGCAGATCAGGCATCACTATGCCGTCCTGAAGCAGTGTAAGGGGGATCTCTTGGATCAGTGTATCCAAGAGGCTAGGACGGCAGGGGCTGTCCCAGCTGTGTGTAAGTATCACTCCACTACATGTGTAATAATTGCCAGCTCATGTATATTATAGATAGGTATGGCTAAATATTCCTCTTATATCCTTCACAGCGGCAAGTGAGCGGGCCGCGAATCAGGCGGCCCATGGCTGTCACCTGGACAGGTTGTGATGCGAGGCAGGTTATTAGTACTCTTGCATGTACTGTTATAGGAAATAAATCTAAATGTATTAGTAAGGTAATTGCCAGTATAAATCCTGTATTGTTTAAGGCAAGTACTGCATACACCGGAGAATATGGCAGGAAGAGTTTCAAATAGTTTGTATGTAAATAAAAGCATAATAGCCTGACAGTAAAGGTCTAACTGCTGGACTGCATGTGTATACCCAGGTATCATATGATAATGTAGATTTGCAATCACTTAATAGTACTGTTGTATTAAGCACTGTTACCCACACTGTGCAACATAAATAAAATGTGTAGGAATGTCTGTATATAACTGGTGCAACCCCCAAAGGTCATTTAGTACATCTGAGAGACACATAGAAAACAGTGAAAAGGCAGACAACAAAATCCAAATAGCACTGAGATGTGAACTGCTGTATTTTTAGCACACACAGCCATGGTTCAAATCCTGCGAGTGGTAGTAGTCTGCATGCAGAATCATACCCCACAACTGTACAGATATGTCCAGAATGTCCAGTCAATTGGCCCATATCTGCTGCCTGTCACCCTGTCCCCCTGGGAAATTAGTGGGATGATCCCAGACATATAGGCAGCAAACAGGAAATACAACTGATTGACACACATCTATGAGAACAAAGCAGGCACACTAGCAACTTCCCAAAATCTTATGAGAGTAATAAGCCACGTATGTCCCATTTACACCCCCATGTTGTCAAGCTGTGACCAGGGTGTGTACAGTAACAGAGTGAGATGTATGTGCATAATAGTAATGTGGAATCTGGTACTGTGTGTGGCAACATTCAGGTAGTGCTCACAAACATTGCTCCCACAAATCTGCCAGATACAAGCACTGTGCCCAGAAATAAAAGAATGATACCCTGTACTGGTACTGTTTACTTTGGTATTGTATGGCATTGTGACTGATGCAGTTGCTCTGAATAATAAGGTATTACCCATCACTGTCACCCACACTGTCCTACATAATATAACTGTGTATTAAATCCTGTATAAGAGTGTTGTAAGTCAGTAAAGGTTGAAGAGGGCAGTAATCTAGATATGTCCCGGTTCACCTGCATGTGGTCAAGACATGGCCAGAGTCTGTGCAGAAAGAGATGGGCACGTATGTGCACAACATCAACCAGGAATCCGGGAGTATATGTAGAAACAGTTAGTGTTAACAAACATTTCCTCCACAGGTATACCAGGTAAGAGGTGTATACTGCAGGTAAAACCAGTTCATGTATAAAGATGATGACAGCCATATCACTGTCCAAACTAAGGCAATAGGGTAGTGTAGTAATACTTGTAAGGTACAGATAACAGCACTGACTAGGAATGTAATGCAAACAACAGGAATATACTAGTTGTTAACTGACATATCCCCCCACCATATCTCCAACAATAAACTAAATACCCACCTCAACTGGTATGTGATGACTTCACTGTAATGTTGGGACATATGTCCTATTGGTTGATAATTATTTAAATATGTTTCTATGCATGTGCTATGTTGAAATACTCAAACATTGGTGGCATGGTGCCATCAATGTACCTGCATGCCATTGTTATTACCATTGTGGTCCCATATATGCATGTGTTCCGTTTGCTATGCAACAGCTTCGTATCTGGTGTCTGGGTTAATGAGAATATCTATGCATGCTGTTATACCTAACCCTGGAATGTGTTGACTATTACTAACCCACATATGTTGATACACCATAAACACCATGGCATGTATATGAACGCGGGTCCCAGCAGACCCACATGTCTCACCTTAGCTGGCCATGGCACTGGGCACCAGCACATCTGGGGCCCAAACCGGGACCTAGTCATCCATTGGTCCTACACCACCTTCGAGTGGAACCACCTCAGGGGATGGGGCTCCCCCCCCTGGGAGTGGGCATAGATAGGAAGCTGTCACCTGTCGTGAGGTCTGGGACATGGTGCGTAGAGAGCTCGATCAGCAGTTTGGAGATCTTCTACGCTAGCTCAAGGGCCACATGTCATGACTAGAGGGTTGGCCTGGCTCTCTGACTCAGCCCCCAGCACAGCCACCTTCGGGGCTGTGAAGGTGCTATGGTGACTGCCCATGAATGGGGATCTCAGTCCCACTTTTTCTTCTAGGGTGCTCATGGGCTTCCGATTTCCCAACACCCCTCCCCATCAAGGTGTTTAGCCCCCCCCACATGTGTCATATACCGCTCCTGTATGCATCTTGTTTGTCTTGTCTGTTAACCTACCTCCCCAAATATACCCACTATCCCTCCCCAACATCCCACTCTCACCTAACAAAAAGGACAATCTGTTCCCCAAAAAAAATATCATCCCATACATAGCTGTCCATTTTGCACACATGTCCACTGGACACATATAATTTTGTCTAATTGGCATCACAACATATTATTGTTGTCCTCACCTTTCTCTCAGGGGGTTTGAGTGTCCAAACCTACCTCCAAATTTAGTGTATATGCACAGCTGTTGCTGGACAAGAAATGGGTAGCTGTGGACCCTCCCTACACCCTCCTGCACATCCCTAGCTATTTTCCCCACCGTCTTTCCCTCTTTGTGCCCCTTTTTCACCACTTTCCTATCAACCCTTTTTTCTTTTCTTTTAAAGAAATTAGCATGGGAGTAAGTGGGAGTAAGCACTTTTAAGCAGCAGTAAGCAGGTTTAAGCCTTTTTGCATGGGGATAAGCAATGCCTACACAGGTTAAGCAATTTAGAAGCTTAATGAGTATAACAAACAGTAACCGTAAGTTAGCAGTGCTTACCTCTGTGCAAACCCGTGCAAACCCGCTTACAACTGCTTAAAAGTGCCTTAATCACTCTGTATCCAACAGCCCATGTTCTGCCCAGCAACAAAATAAACAGCCTCTGCAAGGCTCGAACCCAGGACTCTGCACACCATAGGCAAAGTGATTTATGACTAAGCGATGTCAGATACACATAACTCGGATGTTTTCAAAAACATCATCCAGCCCAGTCTTTCAACAGTACAGGAAATGTATTTAAACGTGTAGATGCATGTATGTGTGTGCATATATATATATATATATATATATATATATATATATATATATATATATATATATATATTTATATCTAAATAGATATACACATATCTATATATGTATATATAAATATATATATATATATATATGTATATATATATATATATATATATATATATATATTTATATATATATATATATATATATATATATATATATATATATATATATATATATACATACATATGCATACATCTATAGATATATATGTCTACATCTATATGTCTCTCTCTCTATCTCTCTCTCTCTCTCTCTCTCTCTCTATATATATATATATATATATATATATATATTTAAGCAGATATATATATCTACATAGGTATATACAGACATACATCTGTAGATAAAAATGGGAACATAACAAAAACATATATGTCCACATGCACCATTAATGGGGTTGAGGGGGCCCAAACAACATACGTCTTGTGCCATTAGGCAGCCAAACACGTCTGCCCTGCAAAACATTACCAACTGCTGCAGATCCCATAACCAGGAACTGACACAACATGGGCACAAGATGTTAACAGTACTAAATCCCACCTGTATGATGTCAGGCATGTATCAGTAATTTATCATGCAGTACAGTCTTGCTAACATAGGGAATGTACAATGTGGAAGCAATCAACATCCCTAGGATACATATACACAGACACATATATGAAGATACAGATATACACACACACACACACATATATATATATATATATATATATATATATATATATATATATATATATATATATATATATATATATATATATATATATATATACACACACACACACACACACACACACACACACACACACACACATATATATATATATATATATATATATATATATGTAACTACACATACACACACAGATATGTATAGGAAGATACATATGCAGAAGGTGCACACAATACAGAACAGCCACTATGCCTACAGTTACCACCTTACCAACTGTGTAGGGTAGCCACATGGCAGAACTGTGTGCATGCATACCCACACACTATACACACACACCTAGGGCAACCCCATACCTACACACATCACATCACCATTCCCAGTTCACCTCAGCACACCCCTCATCCACACACATGGTGTCAAATGTATGGCCCACCCTCAGCCTCTGGCAAACCAACAACACACCCTGAGCATATGATGATACCTGTGCCACATCCCTGTCATCCATACCATCTATGCAGGGACAGGTTACTATGGTTCTGATGCACACGGTGACTGTACTACAGTGTACCACAGTACTGCAGTGTAACATCTTGTAAGAAGTAAAGTGTAATGCATATATGTCAGTTAGTGTAGCCTTCCAGTAATTTTGCTTTATAGCTGTTAGGAATACTGGTTGATTGTGGTCTGTATAATGTTATCCATTTGTGTTGTAGGTGTACATGTGCCAGCATGAGGATGTCTTATGCATATGATGATACCTCTGCCACATCCTTGTCATCCATACCATCAACGCAGGGACAGGCTAATATGGTTCTGATGCACATGGTAACTGCACTACAGTGTACCACAGTACTGCAGTGTAACATGCTGTAAGGAGTGAAGTGTAATGCATATATGTCAGGTAGTGTAGCCATCCAGCAATGATGCATTATAACTGTTAGTAACACTGGTTGATTGTGGTCTCTATAATGTTATCCATTTTTGTTGTAGGTGTACATATGTCAGCATGAGGATGGTCTACAGTCATATTCCACAATGGGGCATGGCACTATGGTTACACCATGGCTGTGACATATTTGGGGTACAGTTGAACCATGTCACAAGTTAGTATAATGGTTATTGCCTGTGCCACATGGACAGGTGACCCGCTGGGGCGTGTATACCCTGCAACATGATGTAGACCCATCCACATACATGCACACTGTTGCTTGGCAACACTGGGACTAGACCCCTACCTAGGTATGTAGTAATACTAAAGTGTGTGGCTTACATTGCAAACACCACACAGCATTTAGGGTGAGGTGTGTCCCAGGTTACATGTTGCATGCAGAACATCCCTAGACATGTACAGTATGCTAATGGGGGATGTAATGGGTGTATATGGACAATACATAGTGTGACATATCTTCATATACATATTAACAGGCACATAACATGCAGAAACACATCCGAGAGACCAGGGCCTATTGTTGCTAACTAACTTGACCATGTGTCCAATGTGTTACAGGTAGGCTGCACACAGCACATGCATAACTGGCCTGGATTGTGGTATCAGTTACCTGTATGGTTGATGGCGACAGTAGTAACCATAAAGTGGTACATGGGACACTGACAGTGAACAAAGTACCCATATCTCCCAGTGGATATTGTACTCCTTGAAACCCATGATGACACTCTGCCAAACCCACCATCAAACACTGGCCATGAGTGTGATACAACCCATAGTATACCCCAACAGTGGTACTACAGGGATATGCATCTAATGCACATGCCACACACTTAGTAGGGTGTTGCATTGTCATGCCTCACCTATGGCCAGCAACAACACTATCTGTACTACTGTGTGGCAATGGGTATTGTAATAGGAGTATGTGGCCTCGGAATGCTATACTCTACAGATATACAGACATGCACACATACACACACTTGCCAGAACACAATGGGTATCCCATTCCTATCAACCCATTTGTACAACACTGTTGTGCTGGTACTGCAAAGCTCATGTAGCCGGTATGGAGAGGAGCTTAACAGGGTACATGTAATGTCCCATACAGCAGCAGTCACAACTGACTATGGCAATGGGTGTTGTGGTGATAGTGAAGGCCGTCTTGGAATTCTCAAGTACAGTTGTGCTAACACACAGACACTGCTATACTCAGTCATGTACACATACACATGTGTCAGTACAGGGGTGCATTGCTGCAGGTAGTCATAGCTGTGTAACTATCTATTGTCCAAGGAGAGATGAGTTGTGTAGGAGTTGTGTGTACAGTGGTATCCTGCCACCTGCTAAGTGGCAGCAGGCAATCTATTCACAGACACTACTGTGGTGACTCTCAGGGTGAGAATGACATGCATCAGCCAATTCTCCAGGTGCCTCCTGCACATGGCCACTGAGGTGATCAAGATGGCATGTATGCAACATGCATTACAACACATGGTTAATGTCTGTGATGGAGATCTGTACCCAAGCATGTTCTGTTGACCGTGGTAGTGTAATGGAGGTACCTGTGGCATGTGGTGCATACAGGGTGTCATCTCCTATATGTGCCAGTTCTTACACAGCTGGGCAGACATGTCACTGTCAATCAAGCTTAGGTTGTCTGTACATATCCCAGCTGGATACCTGCCATCTGAACATCTGTACAGGGACTGACAGTCATCAGCTTGGCAAGTAGCTATACAATAGAATGAGTGTGTTGACAGATAGCCATTTGACAACAATATGTATGACACAACTACATGTCAGAAGCTCTCACTAACATGTGCTGTACAGATAGTAGTCTACAGTTACATTCCACATGTCGGATCATTACCCAGTAGGGGTTATATACTTTGACACAGCTCACACATCAGGGATACAACAGAGAGGCCTCAGAATCCAGCTATGCCTGCAGATGTGCCTGTTGTCAGTACTACATTTAGTACTCTGCTCTTGCCTGGGTAAGCACTGTCAACAGCAGTACCAGCATGATACACTACATGCCAGTGTGATAGCACGTACCCTGGGCTACTACCACTGTATGTAACACATCCACATGGATAACAATGCTGTACAGGCCTCATATACATTTGTGTCCCACACATGACACTCACACCCCTTGCTACTGTAATGACAGCACATAGGCACATGTATTGTACATGGCATTACATACACTTATTACAGATGTCATTACCCTGCTATGTTATGAGACTGGGTGGTGTGAACTGGTTACTAGGGCTAAGCCATGCTTAGTAAGTATCAACATTGCTGCAATATAACAGCTGAGCTGATTTGTGCACTGGTAAGCGAAGCCTACACTGTGTATACACCTGTACATTTACCCATAGCTTAGCACCACTTAACTTTATGCAAACCTGCGCAAACCTACTTAAAGCTGTTCAAAACTGCCTTAACCACGCTGCATCCGACAGCCCTTGTTCTGCTCAGCATCAAAATGAACAGCACCTTGCAGGTCTTGAACCCAGGACCCTGTACTCTATAGTCACAAGACTTACCCACTACACCATGCCCACTTTGAAGACAGCTGTTGTTTTACCAATATATCTGTCAATACACATATTTAGTAGTATTGAACAATTGCCTTTACTTCCACAATTGTGTAGTACTTGTTATTAATATGACTGTTGCATCACATATGTTGTTTTATCATAATGTACACATAGCAGATACATATGGTGAGATACATCTGGGAGGGTATACATAACCGTGAGGTTTACACATGACAGGAATATGGATATATACTTATAATAGGTCGATATATGTCTACATGTACATACACATGTATACTCATACATATGTCTGTATACACATCTGTATAGTGCAACATATATATGGCTATGTGTACATCTCTTCATATGTACATATATATGTGTATATATATATATATATATATATATATATATATGTATATGTATATAAATAAATAAATAAATATATATATATATATATGTATCTATATATATATATATATATATATATATATATATACATACACACACACACACACACACACACACACACACACACACATTTTATGTGGATATATATGCAGATATCTATAACTATATGTGCATACATATCTATTCTTATATACCTACTACTGTCAATATATATGTAGATATCCATACGTATATGTGCATATATATCTTTATCTGTATATGTGTAGACATATATTGCTCTGTATATGTATATATCTGAGTGTTTATGTATGTATATATATATATATATATATATATATATATATATATATGTACATATACATATCCATCTATGTATGTCGATATGTCTATGTGTGTATATCTATATAGATATATGGATAATTATATATACATATATGTTCAACATATGTCCTGAACATGGAGTGGAGCCCTACCTCAGCCCCAATAGTCCCAACCTCTTAGTGCAAAGGGATGTCAGGTATGTATTGCAGGTATATTTGTAGACTATTGCTACTGTAATAGGGATTCTCTTCACAGACATGTGTGTGGGAGGTCACATCTGCTTTTAACATGTGCACCATTGGCTACTGACAGACATCCTAAGGACCTCATAGTACAGTACCACTGCTAGCACAGTAATGATCCTGTGGACTACAGCAGAGATATGGCCAATATATGTGCACAGTCTGACACACTCTAGTCAGTCCAGAGGTATACGCAGAACCCCTTAGTGCAAGACATGTGGACCAAGCCTGACAATGTGGATGTTAACAGCCATTTAGATGGGTATATAATGTAAATACTGGCATACATTTGCCCCCATAGGTTATGCATTCACACATCCCTGTCTGTCCTGACACATAATGGAGACATACTACCCACTAGTTAGTGACATACATCTGTAAAGCATCCCACTGCTTTGTCTGACATACATGACTGTTATGGTGGCCCGGCAGCAGTACATCTGGCAAGTATCTGGACATAACACCTCACTGGGTAAGTACACTAAGCTGCTAGGCATGTATCAAAGCACTGTGCAGGCTACAGGCAAACTGCCACAACACTGGCCTACATTTCCTGTGGGGGAATACACATGTGCCTGCATATATAGCAGGCTCTACAGGCATGTCACAGCACAGAGTAACAGACACCTGTGTGAAAGTGCATAACCACAACCAATGTGAACACAGCCACAGCCAGATATGGTAAGCTAGTGTAATATTACAGTATTTGACTATCTGATCAGCACCATCCTCATATGTGCCACTCACACACTAACCCTACATATACTGGGCCACTACACAGTGTGGTCTGATGCCTGTCTGTGGTATGGGACATGTGTTTGTTTGGCCCTACAAATATGTAAGCCGATAGGGTAACATACTGTGGAGCAGCATGTAAAATCAGCTGGAACAGGACCAATAACAATGACATCTACCACAGTATGTACACAGGCCAAGGTACATATTCACAATACACACACTGTCGACAATCACCCTAAGTACATAAACCTCAGTACTGTACACACAACCACAGAATGCTCAGGTTATGTCCTCAAATATATCCCCTACTATACATAACATGTGTAGCAGTCTGATATCTCACTGGCTTGTTATCAGATATGATGCCAATAAATATGATATACAGAACATACGCACCTCTTACTGCATGACGTATGTACAAAGGTTGACAGAGTTGTGGCTGGAGGCACAAACACAGGGCCAATATTGACATGTTGGTGTGATAACCTCATACATTTACTGTTGTAACAGGGTTTGCTGCAACATATGTCCTATGAGGGATATGAAGTCAGTAACTCTCATGGCTGTCACCATGTACTGACTGCAATGCTGGCCATTTTACAGTGAGCTAATCGAAGGAAGGACACTCAGCAAACTCGGAGCTATAATATATAACATTAAGTATCCTGTTTTTTATTTATTTTGTTCTTTATTTCTTTGTTGTTTATAGCACTTTGTGTACTGTGTATTTTTTCTAGCTAGTTTCACTGTGTGTGAGGTATTAACTGGAAATTGTCTACTCTTATTAAGCATCTGTTGGGTTGTTTGTTTATGATAACTTGTTGCAGTTAAACTCTTTTTTCTAGTGGCTCCTTTAGCTGTTTAAAACTTTCATTTAAAGGCTCACTGCTGCTTTTCAGCTGTGAGTAACATTTCTGCAGTTTGTTCTAAGTAGTGGGGATATTTGTAGCATTTCCATATTCAGGCTTGTATTTGGGCCTAGTGTTTGTGGAGGCTGTGTGTCTGAGCACATAATTCAGGGACATCTTGTTTAGCCAAAGCCATCAGGCATTTCAGTGAGAGAGAATTGTTTGTGGTCATTGGCTGACTGAGGTCTCCTGGACTACAGCTTAGACTTAGCACCTCATTGGTTCTTTTGAGATTTCTTTCTTAAAAGCTGTCTCAGGTTTCAACTTTCTGTTACCTAAGAAGCTCAGTTGTGAGTGTTCTGCCATTTTACAGTGAGCTAATCGAAGGAAGGACACTCAGCAAACTCTGAGCTATAATATATAACATTAAGTATCCTGTTTTTTGTTTATTTTGTTCCTTATTTCTTTGTTGTTTATAGCACTTTGTGTACTGTGTATTTTTTCTAGCTAGTTTCACTGTGTGTGAGGTATTAACTGGAAATTGTCCACTCTTATTAAGCATCTGTTGGGTTGTTTGTTTATGATAACTTGCTGCAGTTAAACTCTTTTTTCTAGTGGCTCCTTTAGCTGTTTAAAACTTTCATTTAAATGCTCACTGCTGCTTTTCAGCTGTGAGTAACATTTCAGCAGTTTGTTCTAAGTAGTGGGGATATTTGTAGCATTTCCATATTCAGGCTTGTATTTGGGCCTAGTGTTTGTGGAGGCTGTGTGTCTGAGCACATAATTCAGGGACATCTTGTTTTAGCCAAAGCCATCAGGCATTTCAGTGAGAGAGAATTGTTTGTGGTCATTGGCTGACTGAGGTCTCCTGGAGTACAGCTTAGACTAAGCACCTCACTGGTTCTTTTGAGATTTCTTTCTTAAAAGCTGTCTCAGGTTTCAACTTTCTGTTACCTAAGAAGCTCAGTTGTGAGTGTTCTGCCATTTTACAGTGAGCTAATCGAAGGAAGGACACTCAGCAAACTCGGAGCTATAATATATAACATTAAGTATCCCGTTTTTTGTTTATTTTGTTCTTTATTTCTTTGTTGTTTATAGCACTTTGTGTACTGTGTATTTTTTCTAGCTAGTTTCACTGTGTGTGAGGTATTAACTGGAAATTGTCCACTCTTATTAAGCATCTGTTGGGTTGTTTGTTTATGATAACATTTCTGCAGTTTGTTTCCCACCCTCCCTCCCTGTTGGTATAGTGTTTTTATAGTTGGTGGCTTTGCAGTTGCCCGCCCCTAGTGTAAATTTGATCTGGAACCCTCCTCCCAGTCTAATGTCATTACCTCATTCTACCCAGTACAGGGAGAGCATTTGAGAAGGCCAATCAGCTTAGTTTCTGCTACTCCTTTCTCTCTTTCCCTTCTCTCTTTCCACAAAAAAAAAAAAAAAAAAAAAAAAAATTATCTGCTTTTACTGTATTTGTGTTTTTTCCTACTTTATTTTGCTTTTGCATCATCTTAAAAGTACTCAATTGTATTTATTACTGCTTGGTGTAACTCATTTTAAGCCTTTTAGTTTAAGCACCTGGGCTTCAGACCAGTTTTACATTAAGAAGGTTTGTGGTCTGCACTGTAGTGGCAGAACAGGTGGCTTACATCCTTCTAAGTTGGGAACTGGTGATTGAGGGCTCAGTGTCTGTTATTCTAAAAGTGTATTAATTCTGGTTTAAGCACTTGGGCTTGAGGCCAGTTATTTTACATTAAGAGGGTTCGTGTTCTGCACTCTTGTGGGAGGAGAGGCTGGACTCTGTCCTTCTGAGCTGGGAATTTCTGGTTAAAGGCTTATAGTGCCTGCATATTTGAACTGCTTCTTACTGAAATTGGTACACCTTGTTTGCTGTAGCATAGACTAGATCCAGGCCTGCTGAATCTAGCTTTGTTTGTATAACTTGAGCACTAATCCAGGCATTCTTTAAAGTATTCAGTTGTATTTATTACTGCTGGTAGTAACTTGATTAAAGTGTAGCTATCATTTCTAAGTCTTTTGGATTAAGCACTTGGGCTTCAGACCAGTTGTTTTACATTAGGAAGGTTTGTGGCCTGCACTGTGGTGGAAGAACAGGTAGCTTACATCCTTCTAAGTTGGGAACTGCTGATTGAGAACTCAGTGTCTGTTATTCTAAAAGTGTATTAGTTCTGGTTTAAGCACTTGGGCTTCAGGCCGGTTATTTTACGTTAAGAAGGATTGCGGTCTGCACTCTTGTGGGAGGAGAGGCTGGACTCTGCCCTTCTGAGCAGGGAACTTCTGGTTAAAGGCTTATAGTGCCTGCATATTCTAACTGTTTCTTACTGAAATTGGTACACCTTGTTTGCTGTAGCATAGACTAGATCTAGGCCTGCTGAATCTAGCTTTGTTTGTATGCTTGTTGTTTGTTTATCTCCCTGAAACGCTAGTTCCACCTAAAATGCGGCCTTTTAGCACTTCTGTGGATCCCTAGTGATATCTGCATTGCTTACTGTACTTATTTCCTTGTTTCACTTGAAAGAAAGTTACTGTTTGTCATTTTTGCATTTAAGTTACCTGTAACACATTGCATTTAAGTTACCTGGCACTTGCTCACTAAAGCAATTATATAAAAAATTAAAAGCACTACACCCTCACAAACTCCCCTTGAGTACCTTGTTCCCCATTGGCCCTTTTTTTCGATTATAAAGGAATTCCCAATACTATTCTAGCATGTCCAAAGGTCAGTTGTCAATCTCCTTTCCGGTCCAGCTGGTGAATCTGGGAATCTTGAGGCAATGTTACAACTGCCTCATGTACACAGACAACCCTCTCCTCCTCCCAACAAATTCCAACATGTGAGAGATGCAATCATATAGCCAAACTGGAGGCTAAGCTCTCTCAACTCAGTACTGGTGTAACCAGTCAGGAGGAGAAGGAAACCACACTCACTACAATACCATGACAACAAACCAAACACATAAACACACAAAAACATACTCGGAGGCTCTAAATAAAAATCTGCCTAAGCAGCAGAGACCTCCAAAGCAGACACCCAAGCAACCGCTACCCCAAAACAAAACACGTGCAACACATAGCTCACAAAGCCAGTGTGCTGAACAGTCACAGCCCTTAAGGCTAAACAACACACCTGATACACTTGTAATAGGTGACTATCGTCAGGCACACTGACGTCCCGCTCACCAGGCTGAACAAGGAGAAGGTCACGGTGAGCTGCCTGTCGGGTGCTAGGATCCGCCACATAACACAAGCACTCAGGTCACTCCAAGGCAAGTACAAATATGACTCAGTCATTGTCCATGCTGGTGTGAATGACCTGAGACGCACCTCCCTGGACTACATGAAAAGAGACATAGAGGAGCTCCCTGAGCATGTAGCCCAGGCCGGTATGACCCTGACCTTGAGTAGCATCTTACCCTCACCAAGAATGATGCCACAATATGAAGACAAGATGATCAATTTCAACAACTGGCTTAAGTGTTGGTGTTATTCAAAGGGGATCCAATGCCTGTCAGCCTGGGATGACATGCTCGACAAGCCACGATGCTTCGCTAGGGACGGCTTGCACCTTTCACCCCTGGGCTTTCGGATATTGGCAAAGGCTCTTGCTACCCCCATAGTGCCTTTTTTAGGCAAGGCTCAAAAGACAAACCCACCTCCATAGGTATCACAAGGGATAAGAAACTAAGAGTAATGCTACTCAATGCCAGAAGTCTAAACCTCAAGATGCATGCACTCAAAACTCTCCTTAGCATGGAGAACATCGATATCTGTGCAGTAACAGAAACCTGGTTCAAGGCTCCCGAGAGCACCCCAGCACTACCAGGTTATACCTCATACCATGCTTTTCGGCCCCAAAACTTGGACAGAACCACAAAAGTAGGGGGAGTATCAATATTCGTCAAAGATACCCACACCTCCAGGTTGGTGGCACAGCACGAAGCATCAGAGACTATCCATGTGCAACTAACTGTGGGTAAAACTGCCTTCCAGTTTATAGCCTGCTACAGACCACCCTCCCAAACACAGGAACCCCACTCGGCCTTCCTGAGATTACTGGAAAATATGAAGGTCTCGCCAAACACCATTATATTGGGCGACTTCAACTACCCAAACATAGGCTGGGAGCATTACTCTAGCTCCAACAGCCTAGCCCAAAGGTTCCTAGAATTTATAAACTCAAATGATATGGAACAACTTGTTACCACTCCCACAAGAGGGGAAAATATACTGGACCTGATCATCACCAACATGGGGACACTATGCTCCAGACCAGAAGTGTATCCTTCACTGGTAAGATCAGACCATAAACTAATCTCACTGGATATTCACATCCCGACCCCACCCCCTGCCCAGAAAACCACAGTGAAAACTTCTAAAGCAAATTTCACACCTCAAAACCGAGGCAAAATCCTTCAAAGCCCCGGCCTGTGGAAAATACGCCCAGACTGCAGAATCCTTTATAAACGCATTCTATGAACACCTTCAGGAATGCATGGATCATGCAATCCCAAATAAAACCAAGACCCAATCCTCCAAAGGCAGACGTCCTGTCTGGTGGACCCCAGCCATAAACAAATTATACAATAGAAGGAGGAAGCTACTACATGATAGAGCAAAATCCCAAAAAGGGAAGGCATCTCTGATCAGTATTAGCAAAAAACTATGGGCACTCATAAAATCGTCTAAGGCCAGCTTCAAGAGAAAAATTGCACAGGACACTAAGGATAATCACAAGGCTTTCTTTAGTTATGTTAGGAACCTGGGTGGGAATTCCCAGATATGCTCAGAATTAGTCCAAAATGACAAAAAATACACCGAGCCCACAGACATTGCCAACATCCTAGCTGACAGGTTCAGTGCAAACTTCTCCCCCCCTCCCACCCAAAAGGGAAAATATCTATCCCAACAGAGTGCTGCCCCCCTGACATCTCAGTTGCTCAGGTAAGAGCCGCCCTCTCCAAAGCAAAAAACACAGCATCAACGGGACCAGATGGTGTCCCGGGCTGCGTCCTACATGAACTCCAAGAAGAGCTAAACCCAAACATAAAACTACTGTTCAATCTTAGCCTTACTACAGGATATGTACCCAAAGAGTGGCGTACAGCAACAGTGGTCCCTCTCCACAAAGGTGGTGCCTCAACAGATCCTGGAAACTATTGCCCCATAAGCCTGACTAGCTTGGTCTGCAAAGCTATGGAAAGGATCATTATGAACCTCATAAATAAAGATATTGGGGACCTACAGACACTGGATCTAATCCAGTTTGGCTTTGTTAAGGGCAGATCCTGCCTCTTAAACCTGGTCAATTTCTTTGAAACAGTCACCAAGGCCATTGACAAGGGGAAGGTGGTCCACACAGCCTACCTGGACCTCGCAAAAGCCTTCGATACAATACCCCACTCGGGCATTATAGATAAGCTCACCAGCTTAACTATGTCACTAGATGGGTTGCAAACTGGCTCAAGGACAGAACCCACATGGTTAGAATTGCTGGAGCCATGTCAGACTCCAAACCAGTTACAAGTGGCATCCCACAAGGCTCAGTCCTGGGACCTCTCTTGTTCGGTATATATTTCTCGGCGGTACAGGCCAACACGGGAGGACTGTGGCTGACCAAGTTTGCAGATGACTGCAAACTGGGTGCTATAATCAACTCTCCAGCCGACACAAGCATCCTCCAAAAGGGCCTCATAGAAACAGACAACTGGTGCCAGAGCCATGGCCTCAAGTTAAACGCCAAAAAGTGTATAGTCATCCCCTTTGGCAAAAACAAAGTGCCCACAAATTACCACATAGGTGGTAATCCATTAAGTACAGGGGACCCAAGTTGATAGCAATCTCTCATTTGACAACCATGTGGCCAAAGTGGTTAGAAAAACATTTTATATAGCCCACCTAATCATGAAGGGATTCACATCTAGATCAGGGGAGGTCATCGTGCCTCTTTACTCATCCCTCATCAGGCCCATAATTGAGTACAATGCCCCTTTTGGGATGTACCCTACCAGACACCTGCAGCAACTGGAAAGACCCCAAAAGTACCTCACCAAGAGGATCAAAGAGCTCAAACAGATGCCATATGCTGCTCGGTTAAAGAAACTCCAGCTCTACTCAGTGGCATACCGCCTGCTCAGAGGTGATCTGTGCCTGACGTATAAAGCCATGTCCAACCCGGAATTAATGGACATGCTGCACCTCAGAAAATCCAAATCCCATCGAGCTACGCGCTCGAGAGACTTGAACCTCAGCACTGAAATAAATAGGACATGCTGGAGGGACAGATTCATAACCCAGAGGCTCCCTTCACTCTGGAATAAAATCCCAGTCCAGGTTAGGCAGAGTCCCACTTTGACTCTCTTCAAGAGGAATCTTGATGAGTGGATGGGAGATCATAGGTTTACCCCGGCTATCACTTCTGTGTCACTGTTAGACAGAGGCACAGTATACTAACCTCAAAAAAAGGCATAGCAAAATTAATTTAAAATGGGTGGCGAAAGCCAAACACACTCTGGCTAGGCTTATAAATGCCCTAGGGCAGATAGCCTAGTATGAACCTATGAACTATGCTTCTGCAATTCACAGATAAGTGCTCTGTGGGTAACACAAGAAACAGAAGGTACCACACACTGCCCAGTCTGCAGATGACCCTACAGATGTGAGTTTCCTCATAAACATAGCAGTGATATGACCGGTATTAAAACATGTAGGACAGCCATATCCACACACACCCTGTTAAACTAACATTACTCCAAATGTAGTATAGTTGCACTTACATTCTGTAGTCATGTCAGGCACATTCCCCTCATGTGTGTTGGCCTGTTTCCACAGTGTATGTTGTTAGAAGTAAATACCCAATCATTCTGTGATGCTGTTTGCCAAACAACAGGTATAAGTCCTGCTCACAGTGAATGAAAAGGCCCAACACCAACATGATGATCTTAGATACTGGAGCGTGTTTCCATGCAATTGGCTATGGGAATGTTACCTCGGCTGTTCGACATGCAATCAGCTAGAGGAGGGCTGCAATTCATGCAGAGGCCATCAGTTGATCATGAGCATCACTTACAATACACATGCTGCTGCCTAAGCAAAGCAGATGTAAATCTCCACATCCACCAGAGAGGGAGTGAGAGAGGTAGACAGAGGCAAAGATTAGTCAGGGAGGGGTGGGAGAGTAAAGCTTAAGCATGTTTGTGTCACACACCTACCAGTACAGGGTATCAAACCCCTGACTATGTATTTCTATCACATGTCTATGCAGTTATTGGATGCACCACATAGGTTGCATGTTGAGGAGCCCTCCAAACGTATATATGATGGTGAGTGACATCTGCAACAGTGATATGGTAGCTATACGGTAGGTGTAGTACACATGCCTGTCTGCATGAACAGGTGTCAGTATCAACACAGCCACACTCTCTCAGTGACCCACACACATTGACACACTTGGCAGGGTCAGGAATACAACCCCTCAATAGTTAGAGTGCCACAATACAGTACTGTGCAGGTATCACATGCACCACATGGGTTATCCGGAGGTTATATGGGCAAAGGGTATGTGGAGGTGTCTGACATCACACAGCATGCTTCAGTGTGTCAGTGGGGGTTGTAGTGAGTGTAAATGTGGTCATAGGCATCATACACCACACACACAGACACAGGGTGCCAGTACTGACATGCATGGGTGCATTACTTCACAGGTGTGGAGTGTTCGACTGTGCCAGACAGCTATACAAGGCTAGGTGATGGGTATACCTTGGCACCAGGCCACATGACAATGGTCTGCAGTGTGGCTCAGGGGTGAAGTGTCTGGATTGGCCCACACAGGTGGGTATTGTATTCACCATCCAGTCACCTGGGTAACTATTGTGTGTGGCCATTGCTGTGCATTGCTTGCCATGTATGTTTTCCTTAGTCCATGACATCAATGGTGTCTGGGATGTGCACACATCCCACATGCATGTACAGTGACATGTGGAACTGTACCTGGGGTGTCTGGCACCATGTTGTGTACACAGATTGTTATCATCAGATGTCTAAGTCCTGGCCTCATGTGGCAGGAACTGGTAATGGACAGCAGGTTGACCCTGCACCTACAGTGATAGCATGATACAAGTATTCCCTGGTGTCAGTGGCATCTGTCCATACAGGGCATGTGTTTAAGGCATGGTATGTCCTTTGTGGGTCACATTTGATGGCACCACAGGTGTTGCAGGTGTCCAGTGGGGGAACATAGGGAAGGTGCAGTGTCTGCATGTACGTGCCTATTGGACAGATGGACAGGGTGCCATGCCCTCTGTAGCCCACTGCAGTCACACCATGGTTACTATCAGTGGGCAATATGCAGGGTACTACCAACATACCGGTTGTTGCCTAGGCAAGTGTGTGTGTGCATGAGACATGAATTGAGAGTGTTTTCTGGATAATGCAAGGGTTTCTAACTTTGTTCACCAGGCCTTGATATCACATGTAGGGGTATGTATTTGCACCCCAGCCTCTCAGCTATTTCACATCTGTTATCCCTGTAAGGTGGACATTGTGACATATACTAGGGCCACCATATAAGAAATTTGCAAAATCCACTCCACAATGAGTCCAGTTGTTACACACTCATAGCCACCTCCACACAGGATATGAATGTCAAACACAGACAGACACACACACACACACACACACACACACACACACACACACACACACACACACACACACACACACACACACACACACACACACACACACACACACACACACACACACACACACACACACACACACACACACACACCTGCTATGTCTGGGATTAGAACTCCTACCTAACTAGTTTATTACACTACAGCATTACACTGTTATAGGATGTGCCACAGAGATTACTGGAGTACTTCTTCCCCAAAGGTATATTTCACAGTGAATGACACCAGCAGGCTTGACAAAGTAGGGCATTTGAATTGCAGTGAGTGTGACTAGCCTAAAAAGCATTGCTCCCTACACAGATATAGAAACACACACAAACATCCACACCTGCCATGTGTGGGAATAGAACCCCTACCAGAGTTCTATATCACACTACAGCATTACGCTGTTATAGGATGCACCATGGGGATTACTGGAGTACTCCTTCCACAAAGGTGTATTTCACAGTGAATGACATCAGCAGTCTTGCCAAAGTAGGACATTTGAATTGTGGTGAGCGTGAGTAGCCTAATAAGCAGTGCTCCATACACAGAGACACACACAAACACACACACACACAGTTGCCATGTCCTACCTAACTAGTTTATCACACTACAGCAGTATGCAGTTATAGGATGCACCACAGCAATTACTGGGCTACACCTTTCCCAAAAGTGTATTTCACAGTGAATGATATCAGCAGCCTTGCCAAAGTAGGCTATTTGAATTATAGTGATTGTGACTAGCCTAAAAAGCATTGCTCTCTACACAGACAGAAACATACACACACACACACACACACACACACACACACACACACACACACACACACACACACACACACACACACACACACACACACACACTTGCCATGGCTGGGAGTAGAGCTCATATCTAACTAGTTTATTACACTACAGTAGAATGCAGTTATAGGATGAGCCACGGAGATGACTGGGCTACATCTTTCCCAAAGGTGTATTTCACAGTGAATGACATCAGCAGCCTTGCCAAAGTAGTGAGTGTGATTAGCCTAAAAAGCATTGCTCTCTACACACACACACACACACACACACACACACACACACACACACACACACACACACACACACACACTTGACATGTCTGGGATTAGAACTCCTACCTAACTAGGTCATCACACTACAGCAGTATGCAGTTATAGGACACGCTATGGAGATTACTGGGCTACACCTTTCCTAAAGGTGAATTCCACAGTGAAAACCATCAGCAACCTTGCCAAAGTAGGGCATTTGAATTGTAGTGAGTGTGACTAGCCTAAAAAGCATTGCTCTCTACACAGACAGAGAGACACACACACACACAATTGCCATGTCTGGAATTAGAACTCCTACCTAACTAGTTTATCACAATACAGCAGTATGTAGTTATAGGTCGCACCACAGAGATTACTGGGTTATACCTTTCCCAAACGTATATTTCAAAGTGGATGACCTCAGAAGGCTTGTCATAGTAGGGCTATGGGGAGGGCAGTGTGTGTGCATGGGCCATAACCCATTCATCTAAAGGTTGACACCACATGTGGGAACACGCAGGGTTATATTCTGAAGGTACATGTATACAGCTGCTATATGACTACTATCCTTATACAGTCACGTTGCACAGCTAGCACTTGCACTACATAGTCTGTAATGCTGATGGATACCGGTGGCTAATGTCTACAGTGAGTGACATTTACACCTCATGTGGTTGTAGCCATTTGGCTGTGTGCTGGGTGGGACAGGCCTCATAATGTATGGCTCCTAGTCACAGTCACTCTCTTCCACACATCTATGTATGTCTACTTTTGACTTATTATAGTGTCTTGTCCTTGGCTATATGTCTGTATTCCTATCCACTGTGTGTGTAAAGCATGACTGGTGCATACTGAGGAGTGTATGCATTAACATCTGCAACTGCCAGATATGTATGGTCCACTGTTGTTTGCAGACATGTGGTTCATTTGTTTAAGTGTGTGAGCATGCCCAGTATGACCTTTCAGTATGTAGTTGTCTGACATTGCCTTCATTTCTCAAAGTGTGTGAGCATGCCCAGTATGCCCTTCTGTATTGAATGTGTGGATCAATTCCAGGTAGTTTATACTCCAGTGCAGACCTCCGTGTTGTACACCTACAGGTAGCAAACTGTTTCTGCAGGGTATCCATCGATCATTTGGCAATATGGGGACAGACTGTGCAGGGGATAGTGTGTACTGTAGGTGATTGTGTCTGTACTGCTTCAGCTAGATGGTACTGCTGTTAGCAGAGATATTCAGACATGTGTACTGTTATACACTGTAATGTTTTCTGTCCTCATGTACTGTCAGGTAGACATTCTTGCTCACAGTGATGTCTTGGGGGACAAGGGTGACTGCAGCTGTGTTCGGTATTGTGAGCAGATGCTTACAGACTCATGGCAAGTTATGCCATTCTGGCGGGGGAGCTGCAGACACTTGCTGCTGGGTCTGTGTATCCAGTTCAGCACCTTGGTACAGTGCTGGCAGAGGATCCCATACTTGTACATCCATTGACATGACAGTATGGCCTTATATTGCTGTGGCAATACCTCACAGCTGTACAGATTCGCACAGGTTACCCAGAGGCAGGGGCCATGAGTCAGGACATTACCCCTATTGTGGTGTATGGGCAGGTATGTAGCCACCCATTTATGTGTTCACAGCCAGGTATAGTGTGTGCACACAGCTTTGTGTTGAACCTTGCACATTCCATGCTGCCCATGTTCCCAACCCCCCATTATTCTATCCTCTTCCATACATTATGCATATATTCTCTGATACTTTCCCTGAGGTTATCACCCCATCAGAGCTGTGTTTTGGTGTTGGTCCACAGTTCATGCAGTGGGACATGGTGGACATGTTACTGTGGTTTGTCCACATGGCCTTGCATATGGCTTATGTGGAGTGTGTTATGTTGTTATTTGGGTGTCCATGACATAACATGCATTGGCAGTAAGTGTGTGACACAGGCCTTTGGCAGAGACCTGTGGGCCATTTGGTGTTGATGCGGGCGAGATGTGCTAGGCCATTGCATTCTGTCAGTTGTATGGTCTCAGACCACCATACAGTATATTCCGCCTGGGGTGACAGGGTAGGTGTGCTAGGTGTTCATGCCAATACCTCCTATCAGTCTTGATCTAGTGGTGGGGATGCTGGCAGGGTACTACCTATGGCTAGGGACACACCTGCATAGAACACCTGCACTGCATGCTGCATTCTTTTGCTATTGCCATATACATTCCCCACAGCAGGGATATGAGCAGAGAGGTACCTGTGGGTGGTGTTTGGTTGAGCTGGGTGCATGTGTGCTACGGACACTACTTGCAACTGACACACACATATGCATGGGGCATTCCAGTTATGCTGGCAGGTATATCAGCTGTTTTCCAATACATCAGTCCTACCTCCTTTGTGATCTGCAAGGGCTCGGGCAGACAACACCGCTTTCCCCTACTACAGTACCAGATAATGTGATGCATACCTGTACGTACAATTCCAAGGGTGTGTCCATTTCACATTTACACAATATATACTGTATGTCTGGGTTACTTTCCCCTGTGTACTGCTTGTATATCTAGCCCAACAGCCATGCCATGTCAATCTTGTAGATGGTGACACATATTACCACCATACATTTACAATGGCTTACAGCTAGCATGTGTTATACTGGTGGGAATTGTCTTTGGTACTGCAGTTGTGAGGACTTGGCCCTGTCATCAGCAGTAGTGGGCAATGGCCACCAGGTCTCACCTCAACATGCATACATACTGACCACTCTCACACAGTATGAAACACACCAACCTAACACACACATACCTGCATATTGTGCAAATGCTACAATCTATTCTACTACCTTGGCCACCTCTGGGCATCTGTGTTCCACTGGTATTATACCTACACATACATGTTACTACATTTCTACATAGTGTTGTGGGGGGGGCACACCTATTACATGTGTACATCAGATTGGGAGGTGCACACCAGACCATTAATACATTTCTAAATAGGTTTGGGGGGGCACACCTGACTGTTACTACATTTCTAAGTAGAGTTGGGGGGAGCACACCTGACTGTTTCCACATTTCTACACAGGACTGGGGAGGGGGGGTACACCTGACTGTTACTACCTTTCTACACAGGATTGGGGGAGGGGTCACACCTGTCTGTTGTTACATTTCTACACAGAGGTTGGGAGGGGGCACACCTGATGGTTACTACATTTCTACACTGGATTGGGGGAAGGGGACACCTGACTGTTTCTACATGTCTACACAGGAGTGAGGGGGGCACACCTGACTGTTACTACATTTTTACATAGGATTGGGGGGGCACACCTGACTGTTTCTACATTTCTACACAGGATTGGGGGGGCACACCTGACTGTTACTACATTT
Source organism: Protopterus annectens (assembly GCF_019279795.1). Taxonomy (NCBI): domain Eukaryota; kingdom Metazoa; phylum Chordata; order Ceratodontiformes; family Protopteridae; genus Protopterus; species Protopterus annectens. Next base: position 1,778,554,237 of record NC_056726.1, on the reverse strand, counting down.
CTACATAGGATGGGGGGGCACACCTGACTGTTTCTACATTTATACACACAATTGGGGGGGCACACCTGACTATTTCTACATTTCTACACAGGATTGGGGAGGTACACCTGACTGTTTCTACATTTCTACACAGGATTGGGGGGCACACCTGACTGTTTCTACATTTCTACATAAGATGGGGGGCACACCTGACATGTACACATTTGCTCTGACTGTACTGGTATGTCAGGTACTCCATTTCATTCTGTATTCTAACCTATCATGCTGACTAGAGGCATATCAGTGTACTACATGTCTTAGGGTTGATTGACCTGCATATTAGTTTCTGACTTCCTACCCTTCAGAACTAACATCCCACTTCCTGACCTGATGTAGTCTGTCTGTGTAGGCCGGCAGGAGGGAGGTTACCCATAGGCATAATTCAGAGGCCATAGCACAGCCTTTGTTTGTGTTTGCCTGCACCTGTCCTGCTGGCTGAGACTATTGTTGGGTATGTGAACCTCCATGACTGGCATGTGTGAGTCATATGGACATGCATGTGGCCCAGCACATTTCCTGCAGTGGGTTTTATCGCCTTATGTAGTATTGGCTACTATGGTGACACCAGTATTTGTTACAGATCTCATGGTACCATTATAGGTGTCTACTATCTGCTGGCATACCATTCAGCCACCCGATTCTCTTGCATGCTCACATCCATACCATAGATACAGGTAACAACACATAGTACTCCATTCAGAAATTGGTAGGTTGAGTGACTTACCTTGTGGGTGTGCCAGTATTGAGGGTGGTGATGCAGGGCTGCCTATGTTGGATGCACATAGTACACTCCCTACACATGGTTGAGCACAGGTAGTGTCATGTTTGGCAACCCTTTTACTGTATGTGCGAGTCAGGGAGAGGTGTCATTCCCTGTGTCCCTCCTGTGTCAGTGTATGTGCTTTGCATTGCCTCTTTGCCAAGGCCAGGGCATAGTGGGCATGCCTCCTTCTGCCTACTGGGGCAGGCTCAGGTTGTTCTTCCTTAGAGTCACTATGTGCCTGTGCAGGCCTTGGCAATCATGGGGGGCTGTGTGGCCCTGCCCCGTGCTGTTCCTGCTGCAGCTGTTTCTGCAGCATCATATTGAGTAGCATGGCACATATGATGACAATTTGGGTACATGTAGCTGGTGAGTACTGCAAGGCTCCACCGGATGTGTCCAGGCACCGGAACCATGACTTGAGCATCCCAAACACATGGTCTGTTATAATTCTGGTCTGTGCATGTGCCTCATTTTAGAGTTCTTGTTTGGGTGTGTGTGCATTTCTGATGGGTGTCATCAGCCATGGCTCCAGTGTGTAACCAGCATCCCCCACTAGCTGACCATAAGGGATGTCCCCATTGGCAAATCTCTGGTACAGCTGCATCAGATGCCAGATGGATGTGGGACTCATGATAGCGTCCAGGGCAGTCAGCACACACATTCATTATTATTCCCTGGGCATCACACATAGTTGATGGAGGGGAAGACCTCGTGGTTGATGTTGACCCTACCCCGCTCATGGGGTGGTGTTTTGATGCATATGTGCATGCAGTCTATAACACCCACCACCTCAGGATATTCTGCTATTTGGTGGAAGAGACTCATATTGCTGGCCAACACCTCACGGTGTTGAGGAAATATACATGCTCACCAGCATGTGTTGACATGGCATCCAGGAACTGGTGGAACACCCTGGATACTGATGCCTGTGAGATCCCCATCATATCCCCAGTTGGCCTTTGGAAGGTACCTGTGGCTAGTATTCTTAGGCCTACACATACCTTGGTATCCACTGAGATGGGTTCCCCTCTGTTAGTTCTCTGTGTCAGGCATGGCCGGCACAGCTCAACAATTTGCTGTAAGAGGTCCCTGTCCATCCTATAGCGCTCCACCATCTCCAGCTCATGTAGCCCCTGGTAGGTTACCCTGGATCTGTACACTCTTCTTCATTTCCTCACTGTGGGTTGGTCGACAGCATTCACATCCTCACCACCCTCAGCCTTTTCCACATGTTGTGGTATGATAGCTATTGCAGCCCTTATCATTTTGTTGTTTTGTTAACATTTCCCCACTTGTATACACCGGTGGTGTAGAGTATGGGAAAAGTCAGAAGGAAAGGTGCTTGCATAGTTTATAGTAGTGTTCTGGTCTGGTCTGCTGCCTGTGTAATTGGCTGATTCTGATACATTTCACCTACCAGCTATGCTAGTTCTCCTAGATTACCTTCCTACTGCTGTTTTCCATTCCCATTGTCTTCCTGTTTAAGCCCGGGGGCGCGCTACGCAAACACAGTGCTCAAATGTGCACAGAGGTGCTATTTCTTAGTTTACTTTTTTTTCCATTAAAACCCATTGCGCAGCGCACACACCCGCTTAGGCAATGTAAAGAGTGGTAGGCAGCCTCAGACACACCCCCTTGCTTAGCTCTGCTAAGCTAGGATCAGACACAAGCCACAGGTCTCCATTCCATTTACAGTATGCCTGACACCCCCCTATGATGTCAGCTAACTCCTAGGCTTGCACTAAGCTATTCCTGCTCTTACACTGCTGGGTGCTGACTAGCATGCAAGGGAAATCTGGGATTCAGTATCATTCCCCTCATTTGCATAGGATTGCCTGCTAATGCATAGTTACATGTCCCACACTGAGCCTCCCCCCTTAGCAACCAATATTCACTGGCCATGTTGTCTTCTGCCTGCCATTGAGTATAATGGCAAAATAGTGATTTTGGTTAGAATGCTTATTTTATTTTTTTTCCATATTTTCCGCACGATCCCGTTTGCACGCTGCTGCCCTATGCTTAAACAGCCAAGATCAGCTAAAAAAATAAAAGTTGATTCTTTTAATTTTGCAAATGTTTTCCATGCCAATGACCTTATAGTTGGCCATTGGCATGCTTTCTACATAATATCCACACTTTATTTGGAGTTGTCATGTCTCAGGGGAGTAATTTTTAAATTTTATTTATTTATTTTGCATTTATTTTACATTTGTTTACCGGGCTAGTCTAACTGGATATATGTCCATTTTCAGTAGAGGCCCGGGGAGATAAGATCCAAGGAAGCAAAATATAATTAGATTATGCAAAGATTAATTTGTATGTTGAACATTGCAGGTAAAGAACAGGGAATAATCACGGAGGTCATTCGTTCATAGCATAGTGCTAAATATACAAATACAATTAATACAATACAAATGTAGTTGCAATGCAACATGTAAAAATATAGCAGCTGAGTTAGATAATATATTAGTAAACAAGTTGACATAAAGAAGGAAATCAAAAGTAGGAGCTGTAATAATCAGTATAAGAGTAAAAACTAGTCTCCTTAAAGAAATTAAGAGGATGTTGCTAAAAAAAAATCTGGAAAGGTCAAGGTCAGCTGTTACTAAGAAAATGAACAAGAATACTAAGAAGAGGAGAGTAGGTAGATCCAAGTAAGAGAGGTGGTAGATCAGTCATGTTTAGTACAAGGTACAACCAGTGTGTTCTGAGAAAAAGTTTCAGTTTGTTTTGAAAGAGTGAAATAGAGGGAACAGAGGAAAGTTCACTAGGAAGAAGGTTCCAGGATTTTCCAACAGCATTAGAGAAAAGAGAATCTCCAGACCTGTTGTTTGACTTACAAATATTTACAAGAAGTCTGTGTGATGAATGTAAGGTCTTTAGATTGTTGTAGGGGATAATGAGGGTAGATAGTATAGGGGTATTGGTAGGATGGTAAAGGGTTTTGTGGGCAATGGTAAGTTGGTAGAATTTAAGCTAATTTTGTAATTCAAGCCATCCTAGTTGCTTTAGGTTAATACAGTGGTGGGTCCTGAAAGGGTTACCTGTAGCAAATCTGGCTATGCTATTGTAGGCATTTTCCATTTTATTAAGATTGTTTTTAGAGAGATTAGTGTATATGGGTGAGGCATAGAGGAGAGTAGAAATTAGATGAGTGTGAGCAATAGTTATTCTTGCTGCAAGAGAGAGAAAGGGTTTGATCCTGTAGAGAGAGCCCAGTTTTCTATTAACAGATTTTAAGGTATTGTTAATATGGGTGTCAAAGTTAAGGTTGTTGTCCATGGTGATACCAAGTAGTTTGGTAGTTGGGTCTGGGAATATAGGAGTACTGTTATTGGATGTTACTGTGAAGTCTATTGTGGGGGACTTACAAGTAGGAGTGAAAAGGAGGAGTTTAGTTTTTTGGGGGTTTAGAAGGAGACAGTGTCGAGTAAACCATTGTTCAACTGTGTTAAAGACCTTTTGGGTAAGGGAGTGAAGTTCATCTGCATATTGTATGCATGTAGCTTGGGGAATTGCTAGGTGAAGGTCGTTGATAAATATAGAAAATAGGAGAGGTCCTAATATGGATCCTTGGTGGATCCCTATGTTGATGGACAGATGGGTAGATAGAATGTTATGCCAAAGCACGGCCTGTTGTCTGTTATCCAGATAGGATTGGAACCATTTTATGGCTAATGCATCTAGTGACAGAGATTTGAGGATTTCTATAAGTATCTGGTGATTTACCATATCGAACGCCTTAGACAGATCTATAAACGGTGCAGAGGAAAGCATATTGAGGTTGCGGTTTTTGTTGATACAGTGAGTGTAGGAAAGGAGGGCAGTAGTAGTGCTGTGGGAAGGTCTGAAACCATGTTGAGAGCTGGAAAGTAAGTTATTTTGGATTATGTGGTCTAGCAATTGTTTATGGAAGCATTTCTCCATGTTCTTTGCTAGGCGAGACAGTAGGGCAATGAGACGGTAATTGGAGGGTTCAGTGGAGTTACCTCCCTTATGAAGGGGGATAATATGGGAGACCTTCCATATGCTAGGGGTGTGTCCTTCAGTGATTGTTCTATTGATAAGAATGGAAATGGGGTAGGCAATAGATTTGGCTGCCTTTTGTAGGTATTCAGCAGGTATTTGGTCTGCTGAAGGAGTGCAAGTTTTTGGATGAGGGCAAGAATATACGTAGTTGGGAATGGATGGAAGAGAAATGGAGGGGGTGGGTTAGTGATATAGTTGGATATAGGCAAGTCCTGAGTGGATAGCTGACTGGCAAGGGTTTGAATGACCTCAGTGAAATAGGTAGTTATGGCACTGGCAGTCTGCTTGGGATTCTCTTGGTGCCTTGTGGGTTTGGTGTGATGGATTGACCTGGGTGTAATAATTGATTAATACTTGCCCAGAACTTTTGTGGTTGATTATGGTGGGTCTGTTGGAATTGTAGGTAGTAGTTTCTTTTGTCAGACAGTACTGCTTTTTTAGTTTTGTTTCTTAGTTGCCTGAAATGTTGTTGATCTACTGGGTTTTTAGTTGATCGAGATTTATTCCAGTATTTACTGAAAGCCATGGGGCAGATTTAGTTCTCATTCTTATAGAGCGCATTGGGGCATGGTGGTCTAGTATGGCTAAGAAGTTAGAGTTAAAGTAATTGACAGCTTCCTCCAGTGGGAAGTATTTTAAGGGAGACCAGTTACATGCTCTTAGTTCCATTTGGAAGAGATTGGGGTTGAAGTTTGTCTTGGTTCTAATTGTTAAGCTACTAAAAATCAAAAGAAAAACGAGTTGAATGGTAGGAGAAAGCTGAAATAAGCAAATACGAATAACTTAATGCTAAAGCAACTAAAAACTTTAATATGGTCTACTAAAATTCAAAAGAAAAACGAGTTAAATGGTAGGAGAAAGCTGAAATAAGCAAATACGAATAACGTAATGCTAAAGCAACTAAAAACTTTAATATGGTATTAAAGTTTTTAGTTGCTTTAGCATTACGTTATTCGTATTTGCTTATTTCAGCTTTCTCCTACCATTCAACTCATTTTTCTTTTGATTTTTGGTTCTAATTGTTCTAGATATGGTTGGGTTAGGTAGATTGGTTTTATGCCTGATGATGTAGGTTAGTGAGTGGTCACTTACATCATCAGGGAGGGTACCAGATTCATATGTCTGGAGATGATTATTTATGAGAATCCAATCTAAGGTACTTTCTTTCTTATTAGGCTTGTTTATCCTGGTAGGGGAGGTAATGGTTTGTGAAAAACCAAAAAGGTTTATATGGCTTGTAGGGTGGCTACTGCAACAAGAAACGAAAACCAAAAACAGAAACTAAAAATGCGAATTACCAAAATTCCTACTCCGGTACAAGGGATTCTGCACCACCAAAATAAAAAGTTTGTGCTGATATTAATACAGCTTCAAAAGATGTTGAAAAAATGCCAAATGCCAAGAAAAAGTAAAATCCAACAAATCTTTTATTCCACACGATAACCACAAGCGCTTTCGCCCGGTATTACCGGGCTTTTTCAAGTGTACATGTTTCGACTACAGTCAGAGCTTTTAAAGTGCTTTAGCAAGTGCACTATTGGTTGATTAGCTTAAATCATTAATTAATTGTGTACACCAAAAACCAATTGTTACTACAAAAAACGTTACTGGTGAATAAGTTCTTACATTGCTACAATTAAATAGTGATAATATTGGTCATTCGCATTTTTAGTGGCTACTGCAACACTTCCAATCAATGTTAAAATCACCTAGGATTATAGTTTCTTGAGGCAAACTTTGGGATAGCCAACAGAGGATATTCTCTATTGTGGCAATGTTATTACCAGGAGGAAGATAGGTACAGATAATATAAATGGATTTGAATTTGTTAAGTTGAAGCTTCGTAATAAGAATTTCAGCGTTGCAGACTTGAGGTGGTATATAGTCAAAGGTAGTAATCTGTAGGCCAGATTTAAAAAGGATAGCTACACCACCACCCTTTTTGGTTGCACGGTCAAGTCGCAAAATATTATAACCAGGTGGGATGACTTCATTGTCTTTAATTGAAGGTTTTAACTAAGTTTCTGTTAAACAAAGAATGTCAAGGGAGCAGACTTCTAGGAGAGCGTGGAGTTGTGCACTTTGTTATTAAGGCTACATATGGTGAGGTGAGCTAATAAGAGTGAGTTAGGTGGTTTACTAAAGGAATGGATAGGATGGGGGTTGGGGTTGTGGAGTTCAGTGGTAGTAGCAGTTATTGGGCCTGGGTTTGGAAGAACGTCACCATCTTTTAAAGAGAGGCGTAGTGTTTGAAATCTAAGATTTGGGAACTTACTATATAGAGTTAGTGACTTTCTGAGATTGGGAGAGTCATATCTAATGTGGGTAATCCTATGGAATTTAGCTAGTAGATAGCTAGGTGTGGATGTTATGTTAACATGGTTAGTGAGAATAGGTAGAGAAGGAAAGGTAGATAGTGTGTTGGGGTGGAGAAAGTGTGGACATATTGGGTGTTCATAGGAGGTTAGCAGGTAAGCTAAAGTTAGGGGTGGTAGAAGTGTAAGTATGAATAACCTCTGTAAGAGGGCTGAGGAGGGTTGCATATGCATCTGACAGGGTAAGTTGTTAAGTTCTTGTTATAGGTTTGGAGGTATGCTAAGTGTGGAAGGAAATAGGTGTAAGGTGTGGTGGGAGAAATTGGAAGAGGTAAGTGAAATTAGGGGAAATTGGTGTTAATTAACAATGGGAAAGGCTGTGATTAGTGTAAGAGGCAAAGGGTGTAGTTAGATGGTATAAGAGTAGGACCCCAGGGGTGGGTGAGAATTGTGGGTATGGTAGGGGAGTGGAGTGAGCCTACAGGGCGAACGGAGTGGGTAGAGACAAGTGAAGGAGAATCTAGAGAATAAACTATCAGCAATGCTGGTAGCTGAAGGTAAGTAGGTGAGTCAGGAGTGGGAAAGATCAGAGAAATATCAGAGTCTATGAGATAAAAAAAGAACAGGTGAGAGTATACAGTTGAAGTAAAGGGTGAGTGAGAAAGTAAGAGCAGGTCTAGGACCTAAGGGGTTTAGTGTAATTACAGAGAAAAATACAGGGGGATAAGCAGGAGATAAGGGTTGGGATGAGGGTGCTACCTAGTGGGCAGATCTAGTATTACAGGTAATATGTAGGGAGCAAGCTGGTTTAGAATCAGGGATGGAGTGATAGCTAGTAAAGGGGGTTTTATGAAGTAGATGAGGTTAGTTGGATACTGGCGGAGTACATTTCTGCAGATTACACTAGTCTTGCACGGCCGGTTTCCAGCTTCCTGGATTACAAATTCATCTCATTTGTATGGATTTCTCCTGCAAATGGGGTAATTTGCATACAGAGGCTGAGTCCATGCAGGCTAGTGCAGGAGCGCTTGTGCATGTCCCTACAGGTTATTCCTGGATCGCATGTCAGACATATTGCCTGCTGGAGCTCCTGCACTAGTCCTGCACACCATGCAGGGCTTGCAGAATCTGTGGGGGAGGGTTGAAGTTCTGATGGAATTTGGATAAGGCTGTAAGGTGAACCTTTAAAGAGCAGTGACTTAGTTCTGTATCAAAAATCTTTGAATGGTAATTTGAAACTGCAGGCACTGTAGTTGTGAAGGTGCACAAACCCCACGGAAGTGAGACAAATAGAAAAAGGTATCCATTTACTTTTTAGGAGGGTCCCTTTTCATTACTGGGACTTCATGAACCATATAGTTATACAAAGAAGTGAAGATCTCTGTGAGACTTGATGGGCAGGTGAGTCAATAGGGCTCTGATGGGCCTTGGTAACAGATTCTTCTTTAGAAGATTGATTTGCTTTATTTAAGTTTTTGTGTTAACCAGGTAAGTGTCCCTTGTCATGGGTGACCTAGGAGTATTTTTTGGGTTAAGTGATTTGCTCAGCATCACACAGTAGACAAACATAAGCTGAAGGAATCTGCTTGAGTTGGTGGTAGTGCAGGTGGATGTATCAGATCCCAGGGCACCTATCAAAAAGAATGGAGGAAGTTTCCTGATGCCCTGACCAAATTTTCCCAAAGTAGTATAAATACCACCTTGGTCAACATAGGGTAAATAATACCAGAATAAAAAAAAAAACTAGACTACATGAAGCATATCACTAAGCGGGCATTACATTAATCTTCTTTACTAACTGTCACATTGAGCCAAACTTGATGCCAGAATAGGGCTATGTGAGTAAAACTCGACTCGCTTTGCTTGGTTGCTGGAATGCCTTTTTTGGAATAAAGAGAAATGGGAGAAAAGTGCTAGGGCTTTTTCTGGATTAGGTCATTCTTAGGGCATTCCCCTTGAGCTTAATGGAGTAGCAGTTGCTTTATTTGGTATTGGAAGGTCATTCAAAGAGGTCACAGAAAGCCCCCCCCTGAGGTGATAGAAGAGCTTCTGTGCTACTAGAAGATATGGCGACTACTAGTGGGGCATCATGAAGAAACAACTAAGCCTGTCTTCTAGAGAACTGGCCTCCCCAGGGATAGAAGTAGCTACCTGGAAATTGTGTGTTGACATAGTCCATTCCCATGTTTTTCTGGCTTCTTGAGAGAAGGGATTAGAATGAGTCCCCATGTGTTTATGCACTGGGCTGCTGTAGTGTTGTTGGTGTGGATAGTTATTGCCCTTTGGGGTAGTGCACCTGAAATGCCTGTGAAGTTAGGAGGCCTGCTCTCTTTTTAATAAAGTTAATATACAGATTGGTGTTATCTGTGATCATACACCTTAGGTTGTTTGTTCTTGATAGCCTCCCTCCCAGCGTAGGGCAGAACCATCCTTGATGGCAACAGGTGCTAGAGTCAGGATTTGGAATGGGTTGCCAGAGTAAGATTCCGAGCATGCAGCCACTACTATAAATGAATTTGTTATGCATGTAAAAATCTTTATTTCGTAAAACATGGCATTCATTAGCTGAGAACACTGTATTTTGAGAGTCATTAGGATCCTCGTGCAAAATCATGTGTGACTAACCATGCACATTACAACTGCCATATGTCCCCAGTAATCTGTGAAATAAAACTACAGTAAATGGATGAGACTGAACTTAATAGGCTTTGTCAGTGAGGTAGTGAACCAATGGATGGGTGGTAGTGAACAAATGGATGGGAAATTTACCCACTAGTCTGGCTCGTATGTATTTGATGGACATAGGCAGTCAGTAAATCACCCCACATAAAGCAAATATCAATCAAATTTGTGGATCACATATGGGTTGCACAGCTAGGCATTTAAGGGCCCTAGTGGTCATTAGCATAGTATTAACCTATAAATCTATGAAAATATTCCACCTGTATGTGGAATTAGGTACTGCAAGCAGTACTTGGTGGGAAGCCAGACTGCCCACAATGGCTAGTTTTATATACAGATGATCGATTAGTACTTAGGCTTTCGGAGTCAAGGATGGGGAGCCTGGGACTGAAAGCATGTTTGGATGTGTGTAGTGTAAGCTGTCTAACTCAAGACTTCTTTGGGGACAGCATGCAGTGATCTTTTGCTCAAATTAGAAGTATTTCTCCAGCGGACTTGTGACCATGTATGTCTATTCTTCTTCCTGAATGTAAGAAATCTGGCTTAATGGCCATACTCGATTTCATACCTCCATTCACAAGTCTACCTTACAGGTGAAGCTCCTGCGCTCGATGACCTCATGACCATGCAGCTCCACTGCTATGCCAACCAGTCTCCCTGTGTGCATTCAGGTCTGATAGAAAGGTAGACCTGCCACACTAGAGACATTTAGCCAGACTCTGCAAATCCAATGAGTTTTTGGGTAAGTCCTCAGACAAAGGTAGAGTTCATAATTTAGTGTTGTGAGTGTGGGATGGCAGAGGCTGCCCTCTCTCACTACACCAGCTTTTTTTTTAATCTAACCCCTTATGTACATTTTGTGATGTTTTCTTTCATTTTACTGCATGTGGTTGTGACAGAAAAAGATCACAGAGGTCTATATCTCCTGTCTTTTAAGTAAATAAATATATTTGTAATCTTTTTCCTTCCTATTATCTGCTAACCACCAATTCTCCTCACAGAGAACCATCATGTAGGCAGCCAATAGGAGTTGTAGGGTTATGTCCCTAACCCTGTTCATGGTGGCTGACTTGAGCACTTGAATCACCACAGGGGTATTCTGTAGCCTCCCCTGGCACACCTGCTAAGGCTACCATCACTTGCTTGGATAATCGAGCCCATACCACCCACGCTACCCCAGTCCTACAAACCACCCATGCCACCCACCCTTCTCCAGCCCTACAAACTGCTGCTTGCACAGAAGAAATCTTAACAGATAAATAAGCAACCAATCTAGATTTATTTTATAACTGTCTTATTTAATCTTGAATTGTTCCACTTTTTTCAATTATACTTTCTGATCAATTCGACTGTCTAATTCACCTGTGGCTCCATGTAATATTGTGTTAGTTTATTAATTAGCTGGTGGATCTTTGCTAATTGGAAATATCTTAGTCACATGCCCAAAGCAGGGAACCACATATACAAATAGTAATGCTAATACATAATAGAATAATAATACAATAGATTAAATTAAAAATTTCAAGTAAAAATACCTCTAAAGCTTTTTCTATTAAAGTGTTTGGTAATTGTAACAGTGATTGGGCTATTTATCTTGTAGCCTGTTCATGCTCAACTTTTTATGTTGGCCAAACCTCTAGACCCCCTGAAACTGCGTATTTCAGAACATTTCAGCAACATTAGAAACAAACATTTAGAAAATGCTTTATATAAGCATACCATTGTTCATAAGACAGCAACTTTTAAATTTATTGTTATTGACAGAATTTTGGGATATAGATCCCTGAAAATAGGTTGACATAATTTGTTAAATAAAAAGGAAAAATCCCGGATTGTGAAACTAGGTTGATTATTTCCACCTGGTCTTAATAAACATTTATAATAATTGTTTAATTCATGTTCAATTATTCCATTACATTTTGATATATATGTGGTGCTTATACTGACTGTGTTTCACATTGAAAAAGGCCAGGGGCTGAAACCGGTCTGTTTTTTGTGTTTTTGCACATTAAAATATGTATGCTCCAGTTGGGTGCTGGCTTTTTGTTGATGTGATTCTTGGTTTTTGAGCCTGTGCACCTGCCGTCCTTGCAGAGGTCTTGGTTGCGGTAATTTCCTTTGCTTCAGTCTGCTGGTGGCATCTGCTGGAGCAATAGCTTCTGTATTTAGCTCTTGTTGCACCCATATTTTTGGTGGTTTTTGCCATATAATGGAATATTGAGGCCAATTGTTACTATCATCAACATTGGTTTGAAAGGTTCTTTCTATGTTTGAAGGGCTACTGGTTTCTAATGTTGCTGGGAGTTCAAGATTTCGTCATTTGTGTCAACGTCCCTGGGGTCTGTCAATTTTTCATGTTCAAGAAGGCACTATCTATCTTCACGAATTTGATTTGTATCTTTTGGTAATTATATCTGACTACAATATTGGGGATAGAGACTGCTGTATCCTCTTGATTTTTTTATACATAGCGAAAAGCAGTGGGATGATATAGACTGTTGACGTCTTCTATAAAGCAATAGTTTCTGCTTTGAAATTTATAAAATCTGCTCTGACATTTGCTATATAATGGACATATAATACATGGGAGTGGATGTATTTTTATACATTCAACAAGCCATCTCATAATTGAGTTTTGTTATTTTAAACATGAATATGTCACGTAAAAGGCCTTGAAATCATGTAAGGCTGTAGTGAGTCACAGTCGGTGTATGTTTGTGAAGAAAAAGGGCACCAATGAGTTTCTTTCAATATTTCCATCTCTCTGAAGCTAGGGAGAACTATTTTTGGGCAAAGGATATCAGTTTATGGTTTTAAACTGTTGTGTTTGCTACTAATACATTTACCAATGGTCGTATGAAAGCAGGAAGTGTTTTATGTTTATGACGGTTGTCTTCGGAGGAATGTTGGGCATTTTTCAGCTATTATGAGGGCTGGAAGAGGTGAATACCGTTGGTTCTTCAGAATTTGGATTTCTTGATCGTGACATATCGGAAGAGGTGAACAGCATTCTGATTTTGTTACTTGGAGGCTGAACAAGTCCTATTTACTTCATGACATTTACTGTTTTGCCCTTGCCCTCAAATAATTGTCTAGATTTTTTTGGGGCCTTGATTTATTCTCTAAGAACTGCAATAATTCTTGTGGATGAGCAAGAGCTATGTTTGACTGTTAAAATTGATTGGTTTTAATGGACAATTGATAATTGTTTTCCTGTTTTCAATTGAAAGATTCAAGTTTTATTTTTTATTCAAATTGCATTTATTGTATGCTTTAAAGGTTTTGTGAAACCATTGGGGCTGCTAATACATCTATATGACTGACAATTTATTGTGAAATAGCAGCCATTTTTGATTTTTTTGTCACATATATTTATGTTTGATAAATAGTACTGTTCTTTTTGCATGAGTTAAATTGTTTCATTGTTAGCATTTTTCAGTATGGATTTAATGGCTATTCTAAAGGGATTGTCAGCAGATAAAGAAGACAATTTGGTTTCTCGGATGGGGAATACAAATAATACAAGTATCCAGACTGAATGCAGTCCAGATTCAGTATGTATCTCTTTGTTTGACCAGCTTATCAAATACATGAAAAATCTTAGATCATGTGTTTGGCATTTAAGGTTTTTCAAAACTTACTTAGAAAAAAAAATTACCCCTAAGGGGTTGAGAATTCGTATTAAACCTTTAGTTGGTCAACCTGATGATATATTACTGTCTTCCTGAGCAGAAATTCAGCAAAAAAATCTTTACAGTTTATTAAAACCTTACATGAGTTTTATGAACGTAGAATAGCTATCTATCTATCTATATAAATATATATATATATATATATATATATATACCTGCAGTCACTCAAATTTGTGAAAGGGCTAAATCTTTTGACGGCTCAGGTATTTATAAACAATGTTTTGACAAATGTAGGGAAGAGTTGCTTCAATTTGAACAAAATTTAAAAGAAAGAAAAATTTGTAAGTTTAACAGAGATTCGAGGGACTACCAACTTGGTAAGCCCTTTGAATATATGAAAAGTGGTAAAAATGTCAGATTTGCCCAGAAGGAATCTTTGCCTATGGGGCAAAAGAGAAAAAGACATAAGTCCATCTTGAAAAAATCTATTAGTGATTCTAGTGAGGATTCGTCCTTTTACACTGATACAGAAATTGATAGCAGACGTCACCAGCCACTAAGAGGTATTTTAATGTGACACAAGATAATTCAACACACAATCTAGATTCAGTCCCTTTATCTTTTGCAAAAGGGGGGTGGCAGGAAACATAAGTCCAAAAGTAAGCATAGATAGCTCTTTGGAAGCAATGCTGAATTTTCTGAAATCCAGGTAACTTCCTCAAATAATGTTATCAATATCTCTTCAGCTGTTCTGTCTGAATCTGATTATGTGCTACTAAATAAAGTTCTAAATTTCATTCCAGGGTTTTTTGTTTCTGAAGATATCTTTGTTGAAGATTTGTGTGCATTTTGTAGATTGCGTAACCTTAAACTACACTTTCAGGGCATTGAATGTGTTAATGAATGCAATGCAAATAATAGCTTCAGGTTTAATAAGTCAACCTTTGTTCCACCTATGAATAAAAATGTGGAGATATTTCAAAAATGTATATTAAAGGAATTACATTTTGGTTTGAATCATCAAAAACACATTTCTCCTTCAAATTTGTTGAGAGAGGAAGTGAATGCCTTGACACGTTTAAAAAAATAATAAGAATATTGTTATTATTCAAGTAGATAAAGGTGGAGCAACGGTTGTAATGGATAAATCACTATATGTTGAAGAAGCCTATAATCAGCTGCAAGATGCAAGATTCTATACTTGCATGGCCTATGACCCTACAGTGGAATTTAAAAAAGAAATTGATGCCTTTTTGGAATCTGCAGTGAGTGAAAGCATTATAGATAAACATACGCTGTTTCATTTGAAGGTTAAGGATCCATCATCACAATATTTCTATCTCCTTCCAAAAATTCACATCGATATCAAAAAACCTCCAGGAAGACCCATAGTTTCTGGAAAAAGTTCTCTCACTGAACCTTTGTCTGCCTACCTTACTATGTACCTTAAGTTGTTATTATCTGCAGTTAGAGCCAGGATACAGGACATAACAGAATTTCTGAATATCGTCTCCGATACCCAATTGGAACTCAGTTGGTTGTTGTGTACACTGGACGTCACGTCCCTCTACACTAGCATTCCACACTGGGCGGGTTTATGTGCCCTGGAATATTGTCTTAATAGAATGTCCTTATATAGTCCCGGTTTCAAGACATTTCTTGTATGCTTGGCGGAGCATGTCTTGTCTAAAAATGTATTTTTCTTTATTACCAAATGTTACTTGCAGTTGAAAGGTACAGCTATGGGTGCATCTTTTATATGCTGACATTTTTATAGGTTATCTTGAGCAGATTATTATATATGATAATAACCATAATATTTTTTTTGGTGAAATTGATATCTGGCGTAGGTTTTTAGATGACTGATGGATGGTGTGGAAGTAGGAAGCTGTATATTTACAGGACTTTGTAAAGTATTTGATTGAAAATAAATGGGGCATTAGGTTTACCATTAATTATGATGTCTCTTCCATCTCTTTTTTGGATGTGGCTATATCTAAACAACCTGATGGTACCTTGTCTAGTTCATTGTATAGAAAACCCCATCATTCACGCCTCCAGCTGTCATCCAAAACATATTACTGCCAATATTCCTAAGTCACAATTTATGCGAATACTTAGAATCTGCTCAAACACTGAAAATTATATACATTTTGATAAAGATTTAGTTAACCACTTTAGGGAACGTGGCTATTCTCTGGATAAGGTTAGGCAGACTTGTAGGTAAGTGCAACTGCTCTCCAGAAATAACTTCCTTAAATATAAAAATCATTGTCCTCAAGTGGACAACAAAATCAGGTTCATTACCACCTATGGTAGGAATACTTATGAAATTTTAGATAGACAGCACTGGGATATTCTTTTGACTGATGATAGATTGTGTGATTTATTCGATAATAGATGTTCATTCTCTTTCCATAGGAGCAAAACCTTGGGAAGTCATTTTAGTAATTATAAACATTTTGCGCCTTTGGAACACTCTGAACAAGCTACACTGGATGGTACACAAGTGGTGGGGTGCCACCCTTGTGGCTATTGCTCTTTCTGTACATTTTTTTTGTCAGACTAAAGAGTTTTCAAGTAAAAATACCTCTAAGTTTTTTTCTATTAAAGTGTTTGGTAATTGTAACAATGATTGGGCTATTTATCTTGTAGCCTGTTCATGCTCAGCCTTTTTATGTTGGCCAAACCTCCAGACCCCTAAAATTGTGTATTTCAGAACATCTCAGCAACATTAGAAACAAACATTTAGCAAATGCTTTATATAAGCATACCATTGTTCATAAGACAGCAACTTTTTAATTTATTGTTATTGACAGAATTTTGGGACATAGATCCCTGAAAACAGGTTGGCATAAATTGTTGAATAAAAAGGAAAAATCTCGGATTGTGAAACTAGGTGGATTATTTCCACCTGGTCTTAATGAACATTTATAATTGTTTAATTCCTGTTCAATTATTCCATTACATTTTGCTGTATATGTGGTGCTTATATTGATTGTGTTTCACATTGAAAAAGGCCATTGGGCCAAAACCGGTCTGTTTTTTGTGTTTTCACACATTAAAATATGTATGCTCCAGTTGGGTGCTTTTTTTTGTTGATGTTATTCTTGGTTTTTGAGCCTGTGCACCTGCCGTCCTTGCAGGGGTCTTGGTTGCGGTAGTTTTCTTCTAATGTGCCTAATTTTCTTTATGCATGTTTCTATGTCCAACAGGTATATGTCCCAAGGATTTTCTTTTTATGTGCTTAAGCTTCTTTCACATGTGTTTCTGTTAGTGTCTTAGGGCTAGGCATACAATAAGAACAGTGCGGCAGTGTTACACTCCAAACAAGTAGTGTATCCCCATAGACAGTTCTGCCTTTCTTGAAATCAAATGCCTTCTGTCAGGTTCCAGTCTGTAGTAGGGATATACTGTAGTTCTAACCTAGGGAGAGATGAACAGAAAAAGGCCATGTTCCTCCTCTGTCTTCATGGTTTGCCCTCCAACACCAAGGCCAGTAGTCATAGGCAATACAAACAGATATGCTGACCCTGTATCAGTGGACCTCCAGTGTTTCTAAATTTAAAGACAGGGAGTGAAGCAGTTGATTTAAAAGGCTGCACCAGGAGAATTTGTAAATAATTCAAAAAGTGTAAAAACAATGTCTGGGATGTAGGATTTGTCTTCAGAAAATTTGTTGTACAAAGATAAAAGAACATAATTTGAATATGTGCTCTAAAGATAACTCTGCATGGGAAGTAATAAGAGGAAAGCATTTTCACACATTAGAAAATATAATGAACATTTTTTTCTGAAGAAGTCTTGAGGTAACTGCTCTGTGAAGGAAGCAAGATATCTTCAGTGGAGACAGAGCCCAAATTTGATTTTGTCATCTGGGGAATGGAAATAGAACCTGCTGTCCAGAGGGCCAGAGAAAGCCTGAGACTTTAGCAAGAATGTGCTTTCCTTGAATGAAATTATCAGCATTTGATGGTAATGGTTGCAAGAGACAACCAACCAACTTATTGCATGGATGAGACATACCTGATGATCTGCACATCTGGTCTAAATTGCTCACGTGATGTCCTGATGTTACAATTATGTCAGTGACAAAAGAACCTGGAAATAACAATGCAACTGACTGACTTGTCTCATATGCTGATGATTTAGGTGTCTGTGGTTCTGCCTGAAATTTAACATTATCCTCCTGGGGCCACTTAGTTGTTCTTGGTTTTCCCAGCTGAAAATGACTTTAATGTGATAATGCCATACATGGACCTTGGGACAGGAAAGTGGAAAACAGCAAGAAGACCCAGAGGACATTCTGAGGCTGAAGCCAGACAAAACAAATTACTTGTTAAAGACATAAAATAGATCTCACAGACAGCAGGATGAAAAAGTTGTCTAACTGGGATTTGCAATTTATCCAGTTAGTTGGAAAATGGGCATTAGATATAAATCACAGTATTCATTACGTTTTTAAACTTTTATGCTTTTTGAGTGGCTTACAATAGTTCGTTCAAGACCACAATATAATTTTTACATATAGTACTGGTTCACCTCCTCCTTCTGATGTAAATGGGTTAGTAGAACGAGCCTCATGGACGCTAGCTTACCTGGCAGGTTACACTGTTAACTGATGGGGGCTTGGAATCTCATCAAAGATGAGAGTTCACATTTTTTAACTAATTTCACTGTGTATTTTTCAGTGAGCATTTCTGAGTGCATAATTCACACATCTGTTTTATATATAAACACTGACATATGGACATTAAATTCTGCTTCGTATTTTTAACAGTTTGCTGCTTGAGATGTTACTGAATGAATTTAACATTTTGCTATGGTGTACACCAGTACTGAAAATGGAAAATAAGTAGTCCTACCTGACTTGTGGTGATTGGGAGGGGGTACCAGCTGTAATTCAAAGGTAAGAACAAAACAATGTCACACTTTACAAACTCTTCCTCATTCACATGTTCTGGATTGTGAAATAATTTAATGCTTAGATTAGTTTGGAGATAGTTATTATATTATGCAGCACAGTGATTCGAAACTTACTACACATTCACTTAAAAAAAATAATAAATAAATAGAAAAGACAAGGTCAGGCTACCTGCAGGTGGAAATAGATTTGCAGCATCTGTAGGGCACTGCCTTTATAGATCAGTGCCTGTACAGAGCTGTAGTGTTGCCATGGAGATGACCCTGAAGCACACATGATGCATACTAATCAGGCGCTGAGCTTCCTTTGAAGACAACAGACAGGATTGTACGTGTATTGGCAGCATGAGATCGCATCACATGCACACATGCACTTACCGGTATGTGCCTTTTTTTTTTTGTTAATTTGGCTCCCGCAGGGGTACACTGTCCTTCCTTTGCTGCTTGGCAACAGAGTGGAAACTGGCAAGAATAGGACTCTTTTGAGGGCTGATAAGGCTTTAGCTATTAAATGCTGCAGTGATGTGAAAATAAACATAAAGCCTTTCCTGCCAGCCCTGAATCCCCCTCATGTGAGCTTTACTGGGGGTGGTGTAACACTATGTCTTTCACATCAGAATTACTTTTGAAAGTCACTGTCGCTCAGCATTTTAATGAAAAGCTTCATAGAAACCTACGCTGTTCTGAATGATACAACACATATATCTTTAATACAGCTGGCCTCATCACCCAGTGGAACTGACCTGGGTTTATTAGCAGTCCTGGGGACTGCAAGGAGAAAGCCCCAGCATCTTTCAAAACATTATGTCATTGTTGATTGACTGAGTGTTACTGCTTCTGCTATATCACTGCCTTTAAAGAGGCCACAGACAAAGAAGCAAGTTAATGAAGAATGAAAAGACACCAATCATGCTAAGCACACAACATGCAAAACACAAGCCTTTTCCTGTTACTATACTAGGAAATAGTCTACAGAACACTGAGCACTATGGTCATGCAGTGGGATACAGAAATTTGTAAAATCCCTACCTCTGACACGCTTTCCTTTAATCATCACCAGAAGGAACTCCAGCTTATTGTGTGACATTGGCAAAAAGATAAACTAGTGTGCCTGTATGGGGGAGCTGGATAATTGTTATGAGCATGGCTACTGCTACACCTGCAGCTCTCAACCTCTTATTTCTAGAATAAGACGCAAAGATGTAACATCAGAAAAACTAGTGTCTATTCAGAAACTTGAGAAAATAAAAAAGATATGTATTGCTGCACACTTCTGAAGAATACAAAGCCTGTAATATCTGGGATAAATTAATAATGCTTATCCCCTCTGTTTTTTCACAAAATCTGATGAGGACAGAGTAACATTTTTACAGCAAATTCATAATCAGTTGAGAAGTATAGCTATACCCAAACTTTGAAAATTACTACATGCTGGAGTTAGATGTCTCCTCCTATATGACTCCTGACACAGGAAAAAATACCCAGGGGGAATAGCTCAGTAGTTATGGGCTGCGAACAGAATTCTCACAGCAGAAAGTACAATACACTGTAGACGACCAGTATTAAATTAGGAAGACTAAAGTGCATGTTTCTGCTGCAGTCGATTAATGTCATTCTGGGTGATGACATACTCTAAGGGTACTTAAGTAATGCTTGAGCCTAGTAAATTGCTCTAACTAACCACAGTGCTGAACTGATGTAAATTAGTCTCCCACTTGCATAGCAGCAAAACCAGCATTTATAAAGACAAAAAGAGCCATAAAATGGACTCAGTACCCTTTGGTACCATACTTACTCACTGCCTGTAAACTTTACCTGAGGTATGGATATTCAAACAACCTATTGCTGTTTTAGTACTGTACCTTCTATGTATGTCATGTAAGAATTGTACCCTTTTTATTCTGCCCCAATGTTTTTAACAGCAGTCTTATTCATGTGGCTAACATTTATTCACTAACGCAGTTCTCCTGCAATAATCATCATCCTCACTCCCCCTGTATGATGCTGTCTGATTTTGTTGCATTAATTCATTCATCCATTCATCCATTCTACCATCCATTTTCTAATCCATCAGCCTTGGTGGTGATGGCAGTGGTTGCAAGCTGAGCAGGGCAAAACTAGACTCTCTTGTCCTCAGCAACAATCATCAGCCCATTCTCTTAAATTTTAAATATTCCGAGGCGAGATGAAACAAATAATCTCTTTGGAGTGTCCTGGGTCTGCTCTGCAGACCTCTACCTGCAGTGTCAAGCCACAAGGTAATTAAAGATATTTCTTCATCTTTTTTTTTTCAATATAATTTTTATTACAATTTCCAATATACAATACAGATACAGATAGAAATTTGGCTTTCAACTAACATTAGTTACATGCTATCAAATACAGGAAATTAAAAACATCAAGACATATGTATTGCAGTGCTAGAAAAAACAATTAGGGTTAAACATAAGATCATATAAGGCAATGCTTGAAATTACTCAATAAAAGAGTACAATTCTTGTGCTAATGAGTTAAAGGCTAGTCAAAAAAAAAAAAGAACTGATCACATATTTTTATAAGGGTAATGATATACATATTAAATTATCTCACAAAAAGGATGCATCCATATGTCTAGGCCTATTTACTTAACTATATACACTATATACACTCGATTGTCACTTGTAGAAGATGTCCTACAGAAGGTTACTAGGTATTAGTTATACCAGTAAAGTCAGAAGTTGTGCTAGTACATAGTTTGTATATCCCTTGGGAAATTGGTTGGATATTTACAATTCTCATCTGATAAAGTTAAAGCAGTTGGTATAAAGTATTAAATAGGAGGCTTTTAAATAAAGAAATAAAGATATGATAGATAGATAAGGGCCTAGCTAAGTGCTTCTATGAGGCTTTCCCAATATTTCCGGAAATACTTTATTTTCTTTTGACTTATTGTACTTAATTTGCTCGCAAGAACATATTTAGTAGCAATGGTTTTAAACTCTTTCCAAGATGTTTTTGTTCTATCTAGCCAATTGAGTGCTATATAGGTTTTGAGTATAGCGCACAGTGTTACAATGATATGTTTGGACTCAAAGTTATAGATAATTCTTCATCTTACAGATATGTTGTAGTAAATAACCTTCACTTTCTTTCTCCTGAACTACTGCAAGCTCAGAAGAGATTGTATGACAAAAATACTTTTTTTTTCTCAGAAGTAGATGAATGTATTTTCTATTTATTTTTGGGGGACCAAACTGACTGCCAATGCTAAATATAAAATGTCAGTAAATTTTCATGAATCAAATAAAATATTTTCACTGCTTTCTTGTGTTTAGCATCCAACAGAGTTCCTCATTTGTGTGACTAACTTAAAGTAGTAGGGCAACTTTCCTATCAATCTTGCTTCAAGATCTCTAATTACTTCTTTACCAAGCTGTGTAAGGAGTTATTTGCTACTTGAGATGTGCAGGTATTTCATGAATGAAACTGTGTGTGCATAGATGAGTTTACAAGGCAGGATTCTTCATATCCCACCTCAGGATTACCTTTTAGAGATTTGCATCAAGGCTCATAATGTCCTATCAAAGCACTCCATGGAAAATTCATAGGTTTGTAGGTTGATGGGTAAACACTAGGCTAACTGCCCTTGTGGATCACTTTAAGCCTAGTCAATTTCATTTGGTGAGAATTAAACCCTGTACCTCTTGTCTGTGAGGTAAACACCTTAATCACTTTACCAACCCTCAACAAAATTTATTTTATGCCTTTGTTTTACTGTCATTCAATCAAAGGGTTCTTTACAAGGTAAGACAAGGTTCAGTAGATTTTCACAAATCCCTAGTGGCTGGACTTTCTGATTCAAAGAAGAGGTCTGGGTTTTGCAGTCATTCCTACCTTTGCTTTGTCAGTCAGGCTGTTAGCCGCCAAAGTTTTGATTCTCTCATATGGATTTATTTTCTCCACAGGACTTGTAGGAAGTGAAAAGAGATCAACTATTTGAAAGTTGTATCTGGCTAAATGAAATATATTTTCTCACGGCTATGCTGAAAAAGTTTATTAATCCCTCAAGTACAGATTTTGAATTATCTTTCTCATTTGTTTGGTACAGGTCTTTCTCTCTCTAACAGTAGTACTTACTTCGGCCTCTTCTAGCTTTTCTTCCTACAGATGAGATTTTTTCAAAAGGGGTTCTTTATCTTAAATTACCTAAGAAACAGTAGCACTTTTATTCCGTAAAATTTCAAAATGTCTAATTTTAAAACATTGTATTCTGTTCTTGAAAAAAAAATCCTATCATTGAAAATGGTGTTTTGGTCAATCACTTTTGCAAAACTTCCAAGATGCAAGCTTTCATGTGCTCCTTCTAATGTATCCCTCCATAAAGCTAGGATAGCAATGTGTACTAATCCTTTTTTTATACCCGGTGTTATATTAAACATTGTAATAAACAAGATTCAGCTTGCTTTATTTTGTTCACAATGCTAGGATCCTGGGCAGCATATCCTCCACCTTATGGATCCTTGAAGAAAGCTTATTTATTTACATCTCTAGATATGAAGAGTTTAGGAAATCAGACCAAATACTTGTTTCATTCACTCCCAGTAAGTTGGAAACCCAGCCAACAAACAGAAAATTTGTAATTATATTGCTTGTTGTATAGGTGTGTGTTATGGCTCAGAATGTAACCATAGTAAATTCTTATTTTTATGACAGCCAAGGAGACCACTGAGAAGCTCAGCCACATCACCTAGTACTGATGGGAGACTACCAATGTCCAGCATTAAGTAGATTCCCCCCCCCCACATATCACAGATGAATATTTTCAGATACTCATCCTGAATGATCATGTTTGTCAGTTTCAACCAGAAGGAGTGAAACTACATTTTTTTTCGGTCTGCTCAGCATCTGAAATTTTCTCAGGTTCTAGCTCTTCCCATTTATCCTTAATACTTTGCACATTGATTTTCTTTCCAGATATGAAGTGTGCCACTTGAAAGCAAACTAGACATTATAATTCCCATAATATCTGAAGACCTGAACACCCCTTTGACCATATCTACTTAAGGCTTGGAGAAGGAAGGTGGCTATTTTGAAGAAAATGTGCATGATCCTTCAGCTCTATCATTATAAGCACATACTGTAACTTCATACCTCTCAGCTTCTTAGCACAAAAAATCTGAACAAAGGAAAAAATAATGGGGGGGGGGGCAGAGTGCATTTTCTGAAGGATATGAAGTTTAAAACTCAAATGTCTGTTATTATTTAGTGATTTCAACCCTCAGTGATTTTCCAGAAAACTACATATTTTATGAGGAACAGACCAAAAAGATGAGGCAAAAATCTGAACAATTGAGAGGTGTGCATAACTTTCTTTAAGTACTACGACTGAGTTCTAAGCTTGCCTACTCCACCCCCATATCTGAGATACCTTTGGCTCCATGGGAAGGCCAAAACATAGAGATCACATTAATTTTCTACTGTCTTACAAATGTATTTCATAAAGCCCATGTTGCAGCTGCATAAAATTCACTCAAGGACACAGAGATAGGTATTGCTCCAGTTGAATGTGTGATTTATTGTATCTTTTATAGCAAAATGTAATGCAGTTTGAAAGTTAACTGGACAAAGTTACTTTGGACAATTACGAAAAAGACTATACAGTAAGCTGTCCAACACACGGCCAGGATAAAATAAGATATTTTATTAAAATTCGGTAAGCTCTTTCATGGGTACAATGCTCGCTTCTTCAGACCAAACCAGACATTCTACAAACATACATCTTTAAAATCATTCAAAATTTGAGCCACCAGTCAGATGATTCATTAAAACACTTAACGCTATGTGTAACACTGGAACCACTGCATATACAGGAGCCTCTTAAAGGCACCCTCCCTAAATAGGGTTCCTATTAAATGATCAAAGATGCAATCTTTCGAATGCATCTTGATCGAACTTGAAAGCACGGAAAGGCAAAATAGCGAAACGGCATATAAGAGAATTCTTTCCCTGGGAAAGAAATCGCTTGGCCTCTTCTGTTACTTTGCCATTTTTGTGACTGTAGTGCAATCTCAGAGTTGGTATACTTAAGTAGGGTGTGTGTGTGTGTGTGTGGGGGGGGGCAAAGACCCCACTTTATGTAATGTTTTAAAATTTTTTTTTTTTTTTTGTGGAACAGCAATTTTTTTCCCTTGGAAAAAAAAAATCACTGTTCTAAGCGTTTGAGATTGTAAGCTTTCAGTTACATGGGTTCAATAAATCATCATTAACTTTTTTTAAGAGTTTGATGATTTAACACAGACCCTCTAAATAATACATTAATTTATGAACAGACCATGTAATAAAAACATCTACACTATAGCCACTGCAAGTTATCTTATCTTGATCTTGATATTTTGTAACATGTTTGTGAAACCTGCAAAAGCTAGTACAGTAGTCTTGTATACTTAAAAAAACAGGTGGGTAATAATAACTGTTATTTATATCTCCTTTCAAATTCAAAGAAATCTCTGGTTATAGTAACAACATTTTATAAAGTAACAGGCTTCACAATTCAATTAAATATTTTACCACTGACATAGTGTTTGGTTAAACCTTGTCGGTGGCTATTCTGTCCAGTAAAACTAACAACATAGCCAGCTTTAGGTACCTGCAATACCATGGCTGCAGGGGGACCAGCAATCATCCTTGACTGTGTGGGGGCCTCACAAAAGCTGCTGCTGGTTGGGGAAAATGAGAAAAGCCTGTATTAATTTTCTGATTACAACCTTTTACCTGAACAGGGCTTTAGTGTAACCCTTTTAGGATAAAGCTGATGATGAACATGAACAAGGTAAGCACTAGAGAGGTCAACAGCCCAGAGTGACTGATCTCATTGCACAACTTGGATTTTAAGAAGAGCTGATGCTCCAGATCTTCAGGGATGGTTTTCTCTTTCAGGAAGTTTTATAAATACTATCAAAATGCCAGATACTATAACTCTCAACGTCTTTGCTGAGCAATTATATGCAATGCCAAAAATAATAGCAGAATAAAGGTTCATAATCAGGAACATGTTTTAAATATTACTCTAATTCACTTAAAAAAGTTCATAAAATAACACCTTTTGTATCATATGCATTTTTGGACAATAGGAAGTAAAAAAAACTCTGATGCCTGGATTTGTTGACTTTAATCCTGAAGGATTTTCTAGCAAACCAAACTTTTTATGAAGGACAGAGCAAAATTATGAAGTAAAATCAGGGAAGGTCTGTGAAATCAGGAACAGTGGCAAGTATGCATTACTCATCAAAAAGGCAAATAAAAATGACTTACCCTGCTGCTGTTTGACAACTGCTGAACAACAGTCACTTATCTGGTGTAGAAGTACTAGTATTGCATAATATATTGCTATTTGCTGAAATAAGTACAAAACTGTTATTGCTATGGCTTATGAGTGTGTGTGTGTGTGTGTGTGTGTGTGTGTGTGTGTGTGTGTGTGTGTGTGTGTGTGTGTGTGTGTTTACAAAATATCAGCAATTTTTTTCTGTGCTCACATCAAATAATGCCAGGACACATACATTATTACTTCTGGGTATCAGTAAAATGCAGCTAACAAGTAATAATATTTCAAAAACAAGGCATATAAGCTATTATGGAATATTAATGGGAGGTTGGCATAATGGTTAAGGTATTTGTCTTACAGATGCAAGGTTCATAGTTTGATTCTCACATGAAGGAATTGGCTAGGCTTAAAATGGCCCATAAGGACAATTAGCTTAGTACTAACCTATGAACCAAACGCAGATCTTTTAGGAGTCGGGTGGACTCCATTCCCCAGACTGTACAAAATCTGTTGCTGTTTTTAGAAAAAAATCTATTAATTTTCTGATTATAGTCTTTAACCTGAACAGGGCTGTGATATGACCCTGTTAGGATAAAGCTGATAATGGCCTCTGCACTCAACTGCACCCATTCCAAAACCAGCCCTGCTTGGATATATGTGTGTACAGAAAGCTGCTGTAAGTTGTGTGTATATGTATGTGTGTGGGTATGATTGGGATTGTGTGGTTATTACTTCTTTAATTTGCAGGACAGTCAAACCTTAGAGATGTGCACAGGAGGTCATCATAGCTTGTGACTGGGGAAGGGACTTCTTTTCTTAAAGACCTCAAAGGTGTACAAAGAAGGTTACTATAGCTTTTGTAGGGGCAGTATACTGTCCAGGAGCCAGGTGGCTGCATTTGGAGGGTTGGGGGTTAGGGGTTAGTCGTGAGGAGACATACTATATATATGTATGTCAGCAGTCACCTGAAATAGATGACTGTGTTAGTCTGAACCTCTGCTTTCATTCCAATCTAACACCAGAGGGATTTTTAAAATTTTTTTATTTATTTAACATTTGTTAACCAGGAAAGTCAGATGTGGAATGAAGCCAATTTTCAGTGGAGGCCCGGGGAGAAATGCTCCAAACGCATGTCTTTGTAATGTGGGAGGAAACCGGAGCACTTGGAAGAAACCCACACGAACACAGGGCGGACATGCAGACTCTGCACAGAAGGCACTACAGCTGAGAATCTAACTGGGGAACCTCTTGCTGTGAGGTGACAATGCTACTGCTGCACCACTGCGCTGTTCATATTCATAGGGATGCATAGGCAGTAATTGTTTTTTGGTGGTGGGTTAGGGAGGCAGGCATATTCCAGATAGGACCTGTGTATCCTCACAATAATTGGCTTCTTATTTTATTGTGAGCTATTATTAAGCCTTGGGCACAATTTATGTCTTCCTTGAAAGAATAAAAAATAAGACTGAAATTCTTTTGTTACTCGTGATTTTTGTTCAGGATACCGTTGGATTAAAATGATGGAAAATGCTCTAAAATGCATCCCACAGCACCTATTACCCCATGGCTTCTGGGGGCACTAGTTTAATTATTTCTAAATGGTTTTTACTGTGCTGTCCTGGTCAGGAAAGTGTGTTGAAAGGATAATAAGAAAACTAAATCTGAACAGCAGGACTGAATTTCTTTCCTTATTCATAATTTCTGTTTAAGCCTTTATTGGAGGAAAAGGTTGTATAAAAAGAAAAAGAAAACTTTAAAATGCACTTCAGAGAATGTAGAAAGCTATGGATTCTTGAACAAAAGATGAAGAGTAAGGCAACGTGAAAAAAGGAAGAAAAAAATGATGGGCATGGTGTGGGAAGCTTGGAAGGAGGGCCAGAGGGGAACACATGGATGTATATGTGGGTGGGAGTGGGGGGTGAAACAGTAGGCATTGCCTAGGGTGCCATTTCACCTAAGTTCAGCTCTGTACTTAGAGATGTCATAATGTATGATCATTGCAAATAACTGTGAATGCCCCTTTGTGAGATGGGCCAACATAGTGTGGTACACGGGCCTGTAACAATGAAAGAGCATTGTATTTACAGGTCAATATCTGTGTACTGCTCCTGAAAGTTTGCAGAATGAACTAAAATTTTCCTTAGGAGGGGTGGCAGTGACAGAGTGATACTTAGACTGGAACTTCTTAGGGGACCATCAGCTTACATTTGCTGGGGGACCTGAAAAGGCTAACACTGGCCCTGATGACAATTAGTACTACATTAAGCATTAATTCCTGACAGGATGCAGAGCTGACATGTCTACACAAATTAGAATAAACCAGTAACAAGTTCTTCGATGTATCACACTAGGAATAGGAATGAACAGTACAAAAGCATCCACAGGCAGAACAGGGTAAAATAAATAAGGGGTAGTAAAAACATGGAGGGAAAAGGGGAGGACAGTAGTAAAGAGCAAAAAGGGTAAAATAAAAGGAATGGTCTGACACAGACTGCTAGAAAATGACATAACACAACCTCAGTCACAAAAGAAGAAGCTGCAAAAATGAAAATCAAGTATTTTTTTCACTTAAAAAAAAACAACTCAGAACAATCTGGGTCCACTTCTGTAGATATGATTTCACTGAGCAGCACAAGAGATTTGGAGAGGAGGCAGAGAGAAGAGCATTGTAGGCAAAATGGACGAGCGTCAGCTTGGGAAACTTTCATCAAATTGGAAACCATTGATTTCAGACCAGCTGCTGGAAGAAGATGCGCCTGGTCCTTTCAGTATTTTACACTTTCTGTTATTTTTGTCAGGTTCTACATCTGCTTTCATGGTATTTAATGATAACTGTCAGTTCTGCTATAATATATCATTTCTAATTATATTCCTTCTTCTGTCTCTTTAAAACACATTTACCTGCGATTGCTTGCCGCTGTTTTCCTTTGCTATGCCTTCAGTCTGATAATGTGTTTAAAGGCTGCAATTTATTTTACATTTTTATTTTATTTATTTTATTTTACATTTGTTGACTGGGATAGTCTGACTGGATACATGTCCATTTTCAGCGGAGGCCCGGGGAGAAAAGCTCCACAATAATAATATTGATCGTAATACAATACAAATACACTCTACAATAATATTCCAAGAGAGCAAAGGATATAGATACAATACATCAGATAGTTCACCACAGTAGGCTCACATATGCATATGCTAAAGGTTAATAGAATGAGAAAAAATATGAGATAGATCATTTCACAAATTTAGAGCACATTAGGGAAACTACAGTGTACAGAAAGGATAAACTCAGCAGGAATAACTCTACATTAAGATATGACACAATAGACAAGTGGTGTATCTGCTTGCTGATAGCCTAAGGGGTGGGAGGTTGGCAAAGGGGTGGGAGGTTGGCATAATGGTTAAGGTGTCTGCCTTACAAACACAAGGTACAGGGTTTGATTCTCACATAGGCTTAAAATGCCCCAGAAGGGCAGTTAGCCTAGTACTAATCTATGAACCTTTAATAGCTAAAGAAAGACCAAGATGTTGGATTGAATTAGTCAGGGTTTAGGCAAGGGCAGAGCCAGTTAGCTCTTAAGTATTTTTTGAGGCCTTTTTTAAATAGGGGAAGGGATGGCTCTTGGGTAATGTTTGCAGGAAGAAGGTTCCAGATTTTACCCACTGAGTCAGCAAACAGGGAATCACCTGCTGTATTATTGGATTTTAGGGTAAGGACTGATGGCTTGTTGGATGAACGAAGTGACCTGATAGCATTATATGGGCTAATAATGCTCTTGAGGGTTGTGGTACTGTCCGGATGGTTGAGTATTTTGTGTGCTACTGTAAGCTGGTTAAGCTTTAGAAGGGAAGGAAATTCCAGCCAATCAAGTTGAGTTAGGTTTTTGCAGTGGTGCGTCTTGTATGCCATACCTGTGCCGAATTTAGCTATATGGTAGTAACAGGAAGATAGTTTGCCGAGGTTAGCTTTAGAGAAGTTTGTAAATACTGGTGAGGCATAAAGGAGAGTGGAGAGAAGATGGGTTCAGCAATAACACTCCTAGCAAGAGTGGTTAGGAAAGGTTTGGCCTTGTATAGGGATCCTATTTTTTGTTGATGGACTTAATAGTGTGGTCGATTTGAACATCAAATTTGAGGTTAGTATCTATTATTACTCCTAGGAGCTTAGTTTGGTTATCAGGGGAGATGATTGTACCATTGTTAGACTTAATAGTGAAGAATGGATGAGTGGATGTAGAGGTGGAAGAGAAAAGCAGCAGTTTGGTTTTGTTGGGATTCAAGAGAAGTTGTCGATCAGTTAGCCAGTTTTCAATACTGTTAAAGGTATTCTGGGTTAGGGATAGCAGATTAGTTTGTGAGGTGGAAGAGCAAATCAACGTAGTATCGTAGGCATATTGGATACAGTGTGGATTTGGGATAGTGGTATGAAGGTCATTTATGAAGATAGAGATGAGGAGGGACCTAGAATAGAGTCTTGAGGGACTCCTAAGGTGACCGGGAGATGTGATGACAGTTTGTCCTGCCATAAGACAGCCTGCTGTCTACCCCTTAGATAGGACTGAAACCATTGTAGAGAGTGATGGTCAAGGACAATAAATAAAATAAATAAAGTTTGCAAAATTAACTAAAAGGTTCCTTAGGAGGGATGGCAGTGACAGAGTGATACTTAGACTGGAACTGCTTAGGGGACCATCAGCTTGACATTTGCTGGGGGACCCGAAAAGGCTAACACTGGCCCTGATGACAATTAGCCCTACATTAAGCATTAATTCCTGACAGGAAGCAGAGCTGACAAGTCTACACAAATTAGAATAAAGGATTATTCTGCTCCTGTACCATTTGTACTGTTTAAATCCTGTAAAACAATTATTTTTTAATGTATTACTGCAACATTATTACAATTGTAATACTGATGTCAACTGTAATGCCAGCTAGTCCACGTTATGGCTACAAACACTCATTGGGTTATCCCAGCTACTCAGTTAATATATCAATTATATAGACAGATAGACGATGGAGAGACAGGTAGAGAGAGATTAAACTTGAAAACTCAGACTTTAATAATTATAATTTATTTCTGAATACCAAGCGAGTGTTGAATTGATGGATGGAACTGAACATAGCTGAAGATAATGCTTTTTTGACATGGCACTTTTTGTCTATGATAACAGTATCCAGTTATGAATCTTATTAGTTTCCATTTTTATTTATTTATATTCGTTTACCTGGATAGTGCACTGGTTTCGGTGGACCATTTTCAGGCATAGCCTCAATGAATGGGAACAAAACATATTTACAAATGCAAGGATATGCTTAAAACCATTTACACATTTACAGATGCAAGAATATGCTACAACATGTAGTTCAAGAAGCAGTTTACAATGTCAAAACATGGATAAAAAATAGAATCAAGCTTAGCAGAGCTTTTTGGATAAGATGTAACAGTAATGAATGAGATGGCTTATGCTATCAGCTGATACCATAGCACGTGGGTTAACGTTTGAGTTACTAATCAGCTTCATTAGTTTGTCATCAGTTCAATTCTCTCAATATCTATTTACTGTGCAATTCTGACCAAGCCAGTTAACCACATGAAAACTCCTGGATCATCCATGGCAAAAGACACTAGCAGTATTAACTGATAATAAAAAACAGTTGTCTTGTAGCTTTGTAATACAGTGTATTCTTATTTCATTCTTTAGCAACCAACCTGAAAAGGAGACAAAATAACTAGAGGCAAGATATTTTGAAAGGGAAAGGAACAAATTATATATAAATAAATGGAATTTGTGGGAACAATACATGCAGAATAATGTAGAGGAGGAGGTTTGAGGTTTAAGGGAAGGCAGAAATTAAACAATTTATGGAATATTGTTGTTGCTCCTTTGGCTTTTCCCAGTTAGGGGTCGCCACAGTGGAACTCCGGTCCGCTAATAATTGACAGTAGATTTTCACTGTGCCGAGGTGCCAGCTCGACACCCAACCTTCAAAGAAGGCATGCCCATTCACACATGTCTTTCGAACACCACTCAACCACAGGGAGGACATGCAGACTCCACACAGAAGGCACTCCAGCCGAGAATCGAATGGGAGAACCTCTTGCTGTGAGGCAACAAAGCTACGACTACACCACCATGGCTTAATTTATGGAATATTAAAAAGAAAAAAATAAATAAATGTAATGTATAATACAAGGTTATGACAAATGTTAATATGGTTTGTTTTCTTTCTACTTATATATATGTAATGTATAATACAAGGTTACGACACATGTTAATATGGTTTGTTTTTTCTATTAATATATATATATATATATATATATATATATATATATATATATATGTAATGTATAATACAAGGTTATGACAAATGTTAATATGGTTTGTTTTCTATTAATATATATATGTAATGTATAATACAAGGTTATGACAAATGTTAATATGGTTTGTTTTCTATTAATATATATATGTAATGTATAATACAAGGTTACGACAAATGTTAATATGTTTTTTTTCTATTAATATATATATGTAATGTATAATACAAGGTTACGACAAATGTTAATATGGTTTGTTTTTTATTAATACATATATGTAATGTATGATACAAGGTTACGGCAAATGTTAATATGGTTTGTTTTCTATTAATATATATATGTAATGTATAATACAAGGTTACGACAAATGTTACTATGGTTTGTTTTCTATTAATAGATATATGTAATGTATAATAAAAGGTTACGACAAATGTTAATATGGTTTGTTTTCTATTAATATATATATGTAATGTATAATACAAGGTTACGACAAATGTTAATATGGTTTGTTTTCTGTTAATACATATATGTAATGTGTAATACAAGGTTACGACAAATGTTAATATGGTGTGTTTTCTACTAATATATATGTGTAATGTATAACACACGGTTATGACAAATGTTAATATGGTTTGCTTTTTTCTCCTATTAATATATATGTAATGTATAATACAAGGTTACGACAAATGTTACTATGGTTTGTTTTCTATTAATACATACATGTAATATATAATACAAGGTTACGACAAATGTTAATATGGTTTGTTTTCTATTAATACATATAAGTAATGTACAATACAAGGTTACGACAAATGTTAATATGGTTTGTTTTCTATTAATATATATATGTAATGTATAATACAAAGTTACGACAAATGTTAATATGGTTTGTTTTCTATTAATACATATATGTAATGTATAATAAAAGGTTATGACAAATGTTAATATGGTTTGTTATCTATTAATATATATATGTAATGTATAATACAAGGTTATGACAAATGTTAATATGGTTTGTTTTCTATTAATACATATATGTAATGTATAATATGGGTTCCTATGAGTTCAATGAAAATGCATTATGTCAAATGTGTTTTCGTTGACACATGTAGAGCAAACAGGCAAAACAGCGAAGTGGCTACTCAACAAAATTTTTTCCTGGGAAAGAAATCGCTTGACCGCTTTTTGCCATTTTCTGAAGTGTAGTGTGGTCCCTTGTCTGGTGTTGCTCCCGAGCAAGATTGTGCAACAGTTACTGACCTTAGGGTTAGGGTGCGGGTTAAGGTAAGTGCATATGTATGAAAATGTTTACTGTTTTATATTTTATGTTAAATGTATGGTTGAGTTCCATGTGTATGTGTGTTCAGTTGTTTACTTTTGTTTTGGGGGTAGAGTTAGGGTGAAGGTTAGTGTGTATGTGCTTGGAGCTGTTTATGTGAATGTGCGAGAGTTACTGACCTTTGGGTTAGGGGTGGGTTAAGGAAAGTGCATGTGGTTTAAAATGTTTATTGTTTTTTTCGTTAAATGTATGTTTGGGTGATGTGCATCTGTGTATTTAGTTGTTTACTGGATTTTGGGGGTTATAATTAGGATTGGGTATGTGTGTATGTGTTTGGAAGTGTGTAATGTATTTTTTTTTGGGTTGGAAGCGATTTCTTTCCCTAGGAAAGAAATCACTGTTTGATTCAACATTTTCAGCTTTGCTGAAAATGTGTGTAACATCGTTCGCTGTTTTAAGCATTATGTTGCAATATAGACGTATAATACAAGGTTACGACAAATGTTAATATGGTTTGTTTACTATTAATATATATGTATATATGTAATGTATAATACAAAGTTAAGACAAATGTTAATATGGTTTGTTTTCTATTTATACATATATGTAATGTATAATACAAGGTTACGACAAATGTTAATATGGTTTGTTTTGTATTAATATATATGTAATATATAATACAAGGTTATGACAAATGTTAATATGGTTTGTTTTCTATTACTATATAAATATATAATGTATAATACAAGGTTACGACAAATGTTAATATGGTTTGTTTTTTATTA
The DNA here is from genome assembly GCF_019279795.1 of Protopterus annectens. Taxonomy (NCBI): domain Eukaryota; kingdom Metazoa; phylum Chordata; order Ceratodontiformes; family Protopteridae; genus Protopterus; species Protopterus annectens. The sequence goes on along the minus strand of NC_056726.1, from coordinate 1,778,520,174 downwards.
ATATATATATGTAATGTATAATACAAGGTTATGACAAATGTTAATATGGTTTGTTTTGTATTAATATATATGTAATATATAATACAAGGTTATGACAAATGTTAATATGGTTTGTTTTCTATTACTATATAAATATATAATGTATAATACAAGGTTACGACAAATGTTAATATGGTTTGTTTTTTATTAATATATATATGTAATGTATAATACAAGGTTATGACAAATGTTAATATGGTTTGTTTTCTATTAATACATACATGTAATATATAATACAAGGTTACGACAAATGTTAATATGGTTTGTTTTCTATTAATACATATAAGTAATGTACAATACAAGGTTACGACAAATGTTAATATGGTTTGTTTTCTATTAATATATATATGTAATGTATAATACAAAGTTACGACAAATGTTAATATGGTTTGTTTTCTATTAATACATATATGTAATGTATAATAAAAGGTTATGACAAATGTTAATATGGTTTGTTATCTATTAATATATATATGTAATGTATAATACAAGGTTATGACAAATGTTAATATGGTTTGTTTTCTATTAATACATATATGTAATGTATAATATGGGTTCCTATGAGTTCAATGAAAATGCATTATGTCAAATGTGTTTTCGTTGACACATGTAGAGCAAACAGGCAAAACAGCGAAGTGGCTACTCAACAAAATTTTTTCCTGGGAAAGAAATCGCTTGACCGCTTCGTTTTTTGCCATTTTCTGAAGTGTAGTGTGGTCCCTTGTCTGGTGTTGCTCCCGAGCAAGATTGTGCAACAGTTACTGACCTTAGGGTTAGGGTGCGGGTTAAGGTAAGTGCATATGTATGAAAATGTTTACTGTTTTATATTTTATGTTAAATGTATGGTTGAGTTCCATGTGTATGTGTTTTCAGTTGTTTACTTTTGTTTTGGGGGGGTAGAGTTAGGGTGAAGGTTAGTGTGTATGTGCTTGGAGCTGTTTATGTGAATGTGCGAGAGTTACTGACCTTTGGGTTAGGGTGCGGGTTAAGGAAAGTGCATGTGGTTTAAAATGTTTATTGTTTTTTTTTTCGTTAAATGTATGTTTGGGTGATGTGCATCTGTGTATTTAGTTGTTTACTGGATTTTGGGGGGTTATAATTAGGATTGGGTATGTGTGTATGTGTTTGGAAGTGTGTAATGTATTTTTTTTTTGCGGGGGTTGGAAAAGCGATTTCTTTCCCTAGGAAAGAAATCACTGTTCCTTGGATTCAACATTTTCAGCTTTTGCTGAAAATGTGTCGATGTAACATCGTTCGCTGTTTTAAGCATTCGATGTTGCAATATAGACCCGTGTAATACAAGGTTACGACAAATGTTAATATGGTTTGTTTTCTATTAATATATATATATATATATGTAATGTATAATACAAAATTATGACAAATGTTAATATGGTTTGTTTTCTATTAATATATATATGTAATGTATAATACAAGGTTACGACAAATGTTAATATGGTTTGTTTTGTATTAATATATATGTAATATATAATACAAGGTTATGACAAATGTTAATATGGTTTGTTTTCTATTACTATATAAATATATAATGTATAATACAAGGTTACGACAAATGTTAATATGGTTTGTTTTTTATTAATATATATATGTAATGTATAATACAAGGTTATGACAAATGTTAATATGATTTGTTTTCTATTAATATATATATATAATGTATAATACAAGGTTACGACAAATGTTAATATGGTTTGTTTTCTTTTCTATTAATACATATGTAATGTATAACACAAGGTTATGACAAATGTTAATATGGTTTGTTTTCTTTTCTATTAATATATATATGTAATGTATAACACACGGTTATGACAAATGTTAATATGGTTTGCTTTTTTCTCCTATTAATATATATGTAATGTATAATACAAAGTTATGAGAAATGTTAATATGGTTTGTTTTCTGTTAATACATATATGTAATGTATAATACAAGGTTACGAAAAATTTTAATATGGCTTGTTTTCTATTACTGCATATATGTAATGTATAATACAAGGTTACAACAAATGTTAATATGATTTGTTGTCTATTAATACATATATGTAATGTATAATATAAGGTTACGACAAATGTTAATATGGTTTGTTTTCTATTTATATATATGTAATGTATGATATAAGGTTATGACAAATGTTAATATGGTTTGTTTTCTATTAATACATATATGTAATGTATAATACAAGGTTATGACAAATGTTAATATGGTTTGTTTTCTATTAATACATATATGTAATGTATAATACAAGGTTACGACAAATGTTAATATGGTTTGTTTTCTATTAATATATATGTGTAATGTATAACACAAGGTTATGACAAATGTTAATATGGTTTGTTTTCTATTAATACATATATTTAATGTATAATACAAGGTTACAACAAATGTTAATATGTTTTTTTTGTATTAATATATATATGTAATGTATAATACAAGGTTACGACAAATGTTACTATGGTTTGTTTTCTATTAATACATACATGTAATATATAATACAAGGTTACGACAAATGTTAATATGGTTTGTTTTCTATTAATACATATAAGTAATGTATAATACAAGGTTACGACAAATGTTACTATGGTTTGTTTTCTATTAATACATACATGTAATATATAATACAAGGTTACGACAAATGTTAATATGGTTTGTTTTCTATTAATACATATAAGTAATGTATAATACAAGGTTACGACAAATGTTAATATGGTTTGTTTTCTATTAATATATATATGTAATGTATAATACAAAGTTACGACAAATGTTAATATGGTTTGTTTTCTATTAATACATATATGTAATGTATAATAAAAGGTTACGACAAATGTTAATATGGTTTGTTATCTATTAATATATATATGTAATGTATAATACAAGGTTATGGCAAATGTTAATATGGTTTGTTTTCTATTAATACATATATGTAATGTATAATATGGGTTCCTATGAGTTCAATGAAAATGCATTATGTCAAATGTGTTTTCGTTGACACATGTAGAGCAAACAGGCAAAACAGCGAAGTGGCTGCTCAGCAAAATTTTTCCCTGGGAAAGAAATCGCTTGACCGCTTTATTTTTTTGCCATTTTCTGAAGTGTAGTGTGGTCCCTTGTCTGGTGTTGCTCCCGAGCGAGATTGAGCAACAGTTACTGACCTTAGGGTTAGGGTGCGGGTTAAGGTAAGTGCATATGTATGAAAGTGTTTACTGTTTTATATTTTATGTTAAATGTATGGTTGAGTTCCATGTGTATGTGTTTTCAGTTATTTACTTTTGTTTTGGGGGGGTAGAGTTAGGGTGAAGGTTAGTGTGTATGTGCTTGGAGCTGTTTATGTGAATGTGCGAGAGTTACTGACCTTTGGGTTAGGAGTCTTGGTTAAGGAAAGTGCATGTGGTTTAAAATGTTTATTGTTTTTTTTTTCGTTAAATGTATGTTTGGGTTATGTGCATATGTGTATTTAGTTGTTTACTGGATTTTGGGGGGGTATAATTAGGATTGGGTATGTGTGTATGTGTTTGGAAGTGTGTAATGTGTTTTTTTTTGCGGGGGTTGGAAAAGCGATTTCTTTCCCTAGGAAAGAAATCGCTGTTCCTTGGATTCAACATTTTCAGCTTTTGCTGAAAATGTGTCGATGTAACATCGTTCGCTGTTTTAAGCATTCGATGTTGCAATATAGACCCGTATAATACAAGGTTACGACAAATGTTAATATGGTTTGTTTTCTATTAATATATATATATGTAATGTATAATACAAAATTATGACAAATGTTAATATGGTTTGTTTTCTATTAATATATATATGTAATGTATAATACAAGGTTACGACAAATGTTAATATGGTTTGTTTTCTTTTCTGTGAATATATATGTAATGCATAATACAAGGTTATGACAAATGTTAATATGGTTTGCTTTCTATTAATATATATGTGTAATGTATAATACAAGGTTACAACAAATGTTAATATGATTTGTTTTCTATTAATATATATATATGTAATGTATAATACAAGGTTACAACAAATGTTAACATGGTTTGTTTTCTATTAATATATATATATATATATATATATATATATATAAAATATATATGTAATGTATAATACAAGGTTACGACAAATGTTAACAATGGTTTGTTTTCTATTTATAAATATATTTAATGTATAATACAAGGTTACGACAAATGTTAATATGGTTTGTTTTCTATTAATATATATATATATATGTAATGTATAATACAAGGTTACGACAAATGTTAATATGGTTTGTTTTTATTAATACATATATGTAATGTATGATACAAGGTTACGGCAAATGTTAATATGGTTTGTTTTCTATTAATATATATATGTAATGTATAATACAAGGTTACGACAAATGTTACTATGGTTTATTTTCTATTAATACATATATGTAATGTATAATACAAGGTTACGACAAATGTTAATATGGTTTGTTTTCTATTAATATATATATATAATGTATAATACAAGGTTATGACAAATGTTAATATGGTTTGCTTTCTATTAATATATATATGTAATGTATAATACAAGGTTATGAGAAATGTTAATATGGTTTGTTTTCTGTTAATATATGTATATGTAAAGTATAATTCAAGGTTACGACAAATGTTAATATGGTTTGTTTTCTTTTCTATTAATACATATGTAATGTATAACACAAGGTTATGACAAATGTTAATATGGTTTGTTTTCTTTTCTATTAATATATATATGTAATGTATAACACAAGGTTATGACAAATGTTAATATGGTTTGTTTTCTATTAATACATATATGTAATGTATAATATAAGGTTACGACAAATGTTAATATGGTTTGTTTTCTATTAATATATATATGTAATGTATGATATAAGGTTATGACAAATGTTAATATGGTTTGTTTTCTATTAATACATATATGTAATGTATAATACAAGGTTGCGACAAATGTTAATATGGTTTGTTTTCTATTAATACATATATGTAATGTATAATACAAGGTTACGACAAATGTTAATATGGTTTGTTTTCTATTAATATATATGTGTAATGTATAACACAAGGTTATGACAAATGTTAATATGGGTTGTTTTCTATTAATACATATATTTAATGTATAATACAAGGTTACAACAAATGTTAATTTGTTTTTTTTTGTATTATTATATATATGTAATGTATAATACAAGGTTACGACAAATGTTAATATGGTTTGTTTTCTATTAATACATACATGTAATGTATAATACAAGGTTACGACAAATGTTAATATGGTTTGTTTTCTATTAATACATATAAGTAATGTATAATAAAAGGTTACGACAAATGTTAATATGGCTTGTTTTCTATTAATATATATATATATATATATATATGTAATGTATAATACAAGGTTATGACAAATGTTAATATGGTTTGTTTTCTATTAATACATATATGTAATGTATAATACAAGGTTACGACAAATGTTAATATGGTTTGTTTTCTATTAATATATATATGTAATGTATAATACAAGGTTACGACAAATGTTAATATGGTTTGTTTTCTATTAATACATATATGTAATGTATAATAAAAGGTTACGACAAATGTTAATATGGTTTGTTTTCTATTAATATATATATATGTAATGTATAATACAAGGTTATGACAAATGTTAATATGGTTTGTTTTCTATTAATACATATATGTAATGTATAATATGGGTTCCTATGAGTTCAATGAAAACGCATTATGTCAAATGTGTTTTCGTTGACACATGTAGCGCAAACAGGCAAAACAGCAAAGTGGCTGTTCAGCAAAATTTTTCCCTGGGAAAGAAGTCGCTTGACCGCTTCGTAGTTTTGCCATTTTCTGAAGTGTAGTGTGGTCCCTTGTCCGGTGTTGCTCCCGAGCGTGATTGTGCAACAGTTACTGACCTTAGAGTTAGGGTGCGGGTTAAGGTAAGTGCATATGTATGAAAGTGTTTACTGTTTTATATTTTATGTTAAATGTATGGTTGAGTTCTGTGTGTATGTGTTTTCAGTTGTTTCCTTTTGTTTTGGGGGGGTAGAGTTAGGGTTAAGGTTAGTGTGTATGTGCTTGGAGCTGTTTATGTGAATGTGCGAGAGTTACTGACCTTAGGGTTAGGTGCGGGTTAAGGTAATTGCATATGGTTTAAAATGTTTATTGTTTTTTTTTTCGTTAAATGTATGTTTGCGTTATGTGCATATGTGTATTTAGTTGTTTACTGGATTTTGGGGGGGTATAATTAAGATTGGGTATGTGTGTATGTGTTTCGAAGTGTGTAATGTGTTTTTTTTTGCTGGGGTTGGAAAAGTGATTTCTTTCCCTAGGAAAGAAATCGCTGTTCCTCGGATTCAACATTTTCAGCTTTTGCTGAAAATGTGTCGATGTAACATCGTTCGCTGTTTTAAGCATTCAGTGTTGCAATATAGAACCGTATAATACAAGGTTACGACAAATGTTAATATGGTTTGTTTTCTATTAATATATATATGTAATGTATAATACAAGATTATGACAAATGTTAATATGGTTTGTTTTCTATTAATATATATATGTAATGTATAATACAAGGTTACGACAAATGTTAATATGGTTTGTTTTCTATTAATACATAAATGTAATGTATAATACAAGGTTACAACAAATGTTGATATGGTTTGTTTTCTTTTCTGTGAATATATATGTAATGTATAATACAAGGTTATGACAAATGTTAATATGGTTTGTTTTCTTTTCTGTGAATATATATGTAATGTATAATACAAGGTTATGACAAATGTTAATATGGTTTGCTTTCTATTAATATATATATGTGTAATGTATAATACAAGGTTACGACAAATGTTAACATGGTTTGTTTTCTATTAATATATACATATATATATGTAATGTATAATACAAGGTTACGACAAATGTTAACATGGTTTGTTTTCTATTAATAAATATATTTAATGTATAATACAAGGTTAAAACAAATGTTAATATGGTTTGTTTTCTATTAATATATATATATGTAATGTATAATACAAGGTTACGACAAATGTTAATATGGTTTGTTTTCTATTAATATATATATGTAATGTATAACACAAGGCTATGACAAATGTTATTATGGTTTGTTTTCTATTAATACATATATTTAATGTATAATACAAGGTTATGACAAATGTTAATATGGTTTGTTTTCTATTAATATATATATGTAATGTATAATACAAGATTATGACAAATGTTAATATGGTTTGTTTTCTATTAATATATACATGTAATGTATAATACAAGGTTACAACAAATGTTAATATGGTTTGTTTTCTATTAATACATAAATGTAATGTATAATACAAGGTTACAACAAATGTTAATATGGTTTGTTTTCTTTTCTGTGAATATATATGTAATGTATAATACAAGGTTATGACAAATGTTAATATGGTTTGCTTTCTATTAATATATATATGTATAATGTATAATACAACGTTACGACAAATGTTAACATGATTTGTTTTCTATTAATATATACATATATATATATATATGTAATGTATAATACAAGGTTCCGACAAATGTTAACATGGTTTGTTTTCTATTAATAAATATATTTAATGTATAATACAAGGTTACGACAAATGTTAATATGGTTTGTTTTCTATTAATATATATATGTAATGTATAATACAAGGTTACGACAAATGTTAACATGGTTTGTTTTCTATTAATATATACATATATATATATATGTAATGTATAATACAAGGTTACGACAAATGTTAACATGATTTGTTTTCTATTAATATATACATATATATATATATATATATATATATATATATATATGTAATGTATAATACAAGGTTACGACAAATGTTAACATGGTTTGTTTTCTATTAATAAATATATTTAATGTATAATACAAGGTTACGACAAATGTTAACATGATTTGTTTTCTATTAATATATACATATATATATATATATATATATGTAATGTATAATACAAGGTTCCGACAAATGTTAACATGGTTTGTTTTCTATTAATAAATATATTTAATGTATAATACAAGGTTACGACAAATGTTAATATGGTTTGTTTTCTATTAATATATATATGTAATGTATAACACAAGGTTATGACAAATGTTATTATGGTTTGCTTTCTATTAATATATATATGTATAATGTATAATACAATGTTACGACAAATGTTAACATGATTTGTTTTCTATTAATATATACATATATATATATATATATATATATGTAATGTATAATACAAGGTTCCGACAAATGTTAACATGGTTTGTTTTCTATTAATAAATATATTTAATGTATAATACAAGGTTACGACAAATGTTAATATGGTTTGTTTTCTATTAATATATATATGTAATGTATAACACAAGGTTATGACAAATGTTATTATGGTTTGTTTTCTATTAATACATATATTTAATGTATAATATGAGGTTATGACAAATGTTAATATGGTTTGTTTTCTATTAATATATATGTAATGTATAATACAAGGTTATGACAAATGTTAATATGGTTGGTTTACTATTAATACATATATGTAATGTATAATACAAGGTTACGACAAATGTTAATATGGTTTGTTTTCTATTAATATATATATGTAATGTATAATACAAGGTTACGGCAAATGTTAATATGGTTTGTTTTCTATTAATATATATATGTAATGTATAATACAAGGTTACGACAAATGTTAATAGGGTTTGTTTTCTATTAATACATATATGTAATGAATAATACGGGTTCCTATGAGTTCAACAAAAATGCATTATGTCGAATGCATTTTCATTGACACATGTAGAGCGAACAGGCAAAACAGCGAAGTGGCTGTTCAGCAAAATTTTTCCCTCAGAAAGAAGTCGCTTGACCGCTTCGTTGTTTTGCCGTGTTCTGAAGTGTAGTGTGGTCCATTGTCCGGTATTGCTCCTGAGCGTGATTGTGCAACAGTTACTGACCTTAGGGTTAGGGTGCAGGTTAAGGTAAGTGCATATGTATGAAAGTGTTTACTGTTTTATATTTTATGTTAAATGTATGGCTGAGTTCCGTGTGAATGTGTTTTCAGTTGTTTACTTTTGTTTTGGGGGGATAGAGTTAGGGTTAAGGTAAGTGTGTATGTGTTTGGAGCTGTTTATGTGAATGTGCGAGAGTTACTGACCTTAGGGTTAGGGTGCGGGTTAAGGTAAGTGCATATGGTTTAAAATGTTTACTGTTTTTTTTCGTTAAATGTATATTTGGGTTATGTGCATATGTGTATTTAGTTGTTTACTGTTTTTTGGGGGGTATAATTAGGATTGGGTATGTGTGTATGTGTTTGGAAGTGTGTAATGTGTTTTTTTTTTGCGGGGGATGGAAAAGCAATTTCTTTCCCTAAGAAAGAAATCGCTGTTCCTCGGATTCGACATTTTCAGCTTTTGCTGAAAATGTGTCGACGTAACATTGTTCGCTGTTTTAAGCGTTCGATGTTGCAATATAGACCCGTATAATACAAGGTTACGACAAATGTTAGTATGGTTTGTTTTCTATTAATATATATATATATATATATATATATATATATATATATATATATATATATATATATATATATATATATATATATATATATATATGTAATGTATAATACAAGGTTATGGCAAATGTTAATATGGTTTGTTTTCTATTAATACACATGTAATGTAAAATACAAGGTTATGACAAATGTTAATATAGTTTGTTTTCTGTTAATACATACATGTAATGTATAATACAAGGTTAAGACAAATGTTAATATGGTTTGTTTTGTATTAATATATATATGTAATGTATAATACAAGGTTACGACAAATGATAATATGGTTTGTTTTCTATTTATATATATATGTAATGTATAATACAAGGTTACGACAAATGTTAATATGGTTTGTTTTCTATTAATATATATATATATATATATATATATATATATATATATATATAAAATGTATAATACGAGGTTATGACAAATGTTCATATGGTTTGTTTTCTTTTCTATTAATATACATGTATAAA